>NC_056743.1:102641676-102769176 GCF_019279795.1 Protopterus annectens | reverse complement strand
TGTATAGTACATTTGTTATTCGTTTATTGTGAATATCACATAAATGTTCTGATATTTTTAAATGTAGGGGCCTAGACATCTGTCCTATATAAAATGAAGAGCAAACACAACTTGCCAACTAGATGACCCAATCTGATCCACAATTGGCGTAAAAATTGATGTCATATATTTAGCCAGTGTTCCTACTAGAAAACTGTTTTGATTTATACATATGTTTGCAAAAGCAAAAAAAGCAGTGTCCACATGGGAATGACCCTACTAACCTGTCACCTGTAAATGTTAACTGTTGATCAGAGTCTCTGCTCACATCAGTGTGTTTAAAATGTGAAAAATAAGAGCCTAGTGTTCTCCCTCTACGAAAAGAGAACTGACATCTCTCAGGTAACAAATTATTTAATTTGTCATGTGTCATAAGTATATTCCAATGCTTCCTTATCACGTCCTGTAATAAATTGACATTTCTACCATATGTTGTCATTAATCTCAAAGTGTCTGCTCCCATTTGATCATCCCTCTGTTTATATTTTAACAAACTGGCTCTTGGTTGCTAGGAAGCCCATTCTCTTGCAGTAACAATGTCCCCCATTCTATAACCTCTGTCAAGAAACCTGCGTGTAAGATCCTGCTTAGATGTATCATAATCTTCCTCAGTGGAACAAATCCTTCTAATTCATAAAAATTGAGATTTTGGAATATTCCTGATTGTGTGTTTGGGATGAAGACTGGAAGCAAACAGTAAACTGTTGTATTGTGGATATTTTCTATATACCACAGTTTGTAGCGTATTGTCAGGTTGTTCAAAATTTTGACATTCAAATAGTTAATTTCTTCATAACTGTAAGTAAGGAAAAACTCAATACCCTATTTGTTATCATTTAAATACTGTTTGAATTCCTGTAAATATTCTATATCCCCATGCCACACCAACCAGCAATCGTCCAAAAATCTTCTCCTGGTGTCGATTTCTGGCAGATAAATGTTATGGGTGTCATTATAAACCAACTCTTCTTCTATAAAGCCCATAAAGAGATCATCATAAATGGGGGCAAAAGATGCCCCCATTGCTGTACCCTGGGTTTGTCAATAGCATTCACCCTGAAAATAAAAAACATTTTTCATGAGGACATGTTCTGCCATACATATTAAGAGTGTGTTAAAACCTGGTGGATATAAATTTGCCCTGTTTAACCAATAATCAAGGACCTGCAGCCCAGCCCAGTGTGGTATGCTGGTATATAATGACTTCACATCAAAAGTACACAAGAGCCAGTTGGATTCAAGTTGGGAGTCAGACACAATTTGTAAAAATTCAGTTGTATCTTTAAGTCTGGCCTGGATAAGAGATAGCAGTGACTGCAAATATTGAGTCAAGAATACTGACAATGGTTCAGTGAGAGAACCAATTCCTGAGACTGTAGGTCTACCTGGAGGCTTGTCTAGGTTGTTATGAATTTTTGGCAAAAGGTATAGGTATTGTTTACCAGGATCCCTCACCATAACGTGATGTGGCAGATTGGCTGATAATACCCTCCTCCGCTGTTGTCTGTAAAAACATGTATATTTCTTTTTTAAAATTGGGTGTAGGGTTAACCAGCATATGCATGTAATGCTGGGGGTTAGCTAACTGTCTATTTCCCTCAGCCCAATAATAATTGGAATCCATGACCATCACTGTCCCACCCTTGTCAGTCGGAAGGATGGTAATGTCAGAGTTATTTTGAAGCTCCTTAAGAGTCCGCTATTCATGCTTTGATAAATTCTGTCTCAACATTTGTGTGGTACATAATTTAAAATGTAAATCCTTAAGAACTGCCTGTTGGAAAATTGCCACATTTTCATTCAAAGCTGGACTTCTGAAATTTAAAGTCAGTCGACCTTTGTGAGTCTTCCCTTGAACCAAAAAAGATTTTTAAATTAAGTTTTCTACAAAAAGCTAACACATCTGTAACAAATACATTTTCATCAACACAGAAACCAGGAACATAATTTAGTCCTTTATTAAGGAGTTGCTTCTCCAAAGATAAAAGATATGATGAAATGTTATGAATATTCTGGTATTCATTATTCACTTTACTAGTAATTGAAGTAGACTCTCTACAGTGTTTATGCTTATGTTTCCGCCCACCCCTAAGTTTGTTTCTTCTAACGGGTGGTCATGACTGAGTTGTTTCTTGGCTTCGGATGACTCCCTAACAATAGCACCTTCAGTATCTGTAGCAGAGGATTCATCCCTAAGGTGCTATGTCCAGAACTAGATTTTTTCTTCAAAATGGATCGGAGCCTTTTCTTACGTTGAGTAAACCTTGATCTATTAACTTGAGAAAATCTAACATTTTTCTGAGACTCAAAGGGTTTGCTCCTTTCATAATCTTCCAAATCTCTTGTAAATTTACGTAATTTTTTTCTCCTGGATTTGGTTTTCAAAAACCAAAAGATCCCTGGACAGCCTACTCAGACAGCTGGCATAGTGTGGCTGCCCCTCATAAATTTTAACCTCCTCACATATCCGGTTAACATCATGGATATTATCTTCTATAATCCTAATATGATGTCAAAATACTAAAAAAAGAAATGGAGGCATTTTGCTGGGCCATACTCCACTCCTTAATTAGAGTGTCATCCAATTTATCAACCAGAGGCTGAATCTTAACCCTCAGTCCTCTGGGGGTAATATTCTTACTCTGATAAGCCTTCAGCAGTTTAAGGTGCCATATATTGGTACGCAAAGTCATCATGCACTTCCCCAGCTTATTGAACAGCAAATTACAACCGTGAATAGGATAAATATTTCCTTTCTCCATCGTTCCATCATCAGAACCTTTTAAACCAAAAACCTGGATGTCATTCCTATCCGCACATAGACCTTGTAGTATTGTATTAAGATCCATGACAAAAAGCTGTTATGGTTGTTCAGCCAAGTACTGTCAAGCCAGGTCTCCAAAATTCATGAGACACAAACCCCCTCACGGAATATATAGTAGGCCCCAAAAGAAATGTATGATCAGCCATCCATACCCACAACCCTCCAAGAGACAAATGGTTCATTAAAAACCAACAATGTTCTCATAAATACTCAACTATACAGGACTGGTATGCTGGAAAATAAAAACCATAGAATCTATGATAATCTCTAAATTGAGTAAGCTTAGTCTACTAGCATAAAAAAATCCCAGGCCACTATATAATGCAAATTAGTCTAATAAGCAATTTGGCTGCTAAATATACATATAAGTTAAATGCCAAACTGTCATCAATCTGACTAGATATAATGCAGATCTGATAAATATAATGTACTTGTACCGGGATGATTATTAAAATAAATTATTGCCCCTTGTAATACTTAATAACACAATAAAGCAAATATGTATAAATGGTATGATAGCCAGAAATTCCCCTTGCAACTGAATATCTAAAACTCACCATATGGAAGAACAGGTTGCCAAAAACAACTACACATAGGTTCATAGGTTTGTACTAGGCTATCTGCCCTAAGGCATTTATAAGCCTAGCCAGAGTGTATGTGGCTTACACCACCCCTTAGGATGAGAATACTACGCCCTTTTAGGGTTTAGTTTACTATGCCTCTGTCTAGTAGTGACACAGAGATGACCCCCGGGGTAAACCTACGATCTCCCATCCACTCGTCGAGATTTCTCTTGAATAGAGTCAGTGAGGGGCTCTGCCTAACATGGACTGGGATTCTGTTCCAGAGTGTAGGGAGCCTCTGGGTTATGAATCTGTCCCTCCAGCACGTCCTATTTATTTCTGTGTTGAGGTTTAAGTCACTTGTTCTCGTGGCTCTGATGGATTTGGATTTTCTGAGGTGGAGCATGTCCATTAATTCAGGATTGGACATGGCCTTGTACGTCAGGCACAGATCACCTCTGAGTAGGCGGTATGCGACTGAATAGAGCTGGAGTTTTTTCAGTCGGGCAGCATATGACATATGTTTAAGACCCTTTATCCTCTTGGTGAGGAACTTTTGGGGTCTTTCCAACTGCTGCAGGTGTCGGGTGAGATACATCCCAAATGGGGCATTGTACTCAATCATTGGCCTGATAAGAGAAGAGTACAGGGGCACAATGACCTCTCTTGATCTAGTTGTGAAACACTTCATGATAAGGTGGGCAATATAGAAGGTCTTCCTAACCACTTTGGCAATGTGAGTGTCAAATGAGAGGTTACTGTCAACCTGGGTCCCTAGGTCCCTGATTACCTCTTCCGTACTTAATGGATTACCGCCTATGTGGTAATTTGTCGGTACCTTGTTTTTCCCAAAGGGTATGGCTATACATTTTTTGGCGTTCAGCTTAAGGCCATGGCTCTGGCACCAATTATCCGTTTCTATGAGGCCTCTCTGAAGGATGTTTGTGTCCGCTGCAGTATCAATTATGGCACCCAGTTTGCAGTCATCTGCGAACTTTGTCAGCCACAATCCTCCTATGTTTGCCTGTACCTCAGAAAAATAAATGCTGAACAAGAGGGGTCCCAGGACTGAGCCCTGTGGGACACCGCTTGTGACCGGCTTAGAGTCTGACATAGCTCCAGCAACTCTGACCCTGTGGGTTCTGTCCTTGAGCCAGTTTGCAACCCATCTTGTGACATATGGGTTTACATTTAAGCTGGTGAGTTTGTCTATGATGCCCGAGTGGGGTATTGTGTCAAAGGCTTTTGCAAGGTCAAGGTAGGCTGTGTGAACTGCCTTACCCTCATCAATGGCCTTAGTGACTGTTTCAAAAAAGTCGACCAAGTTCAAAAGGCAGGATCTGCCCTTGACAAAGCCAAATTGGGTAGGATCCAATGTCTGTAGGTCCCCAATGTCTTTGTTTATGAGTTCCATAATGATCCTCTCCATAGCTTTGCAGACCAGGCTCGTCAGGCTTATGGGGCGGTAATTTCCAGGGTCCGTAGAAGCACCGCCTTTGTGAAGTGGGACCACTGTTGCCGTACGCCACTCTTTGGGTACGTATCCTGTAGTAAGGCTAAGATTAAACAGCAGCCTTATGTGTGGGTTTAGTTCCTCTAGGAGTTCATGTAGTACACAGCCCGGGACACCATCCGGTCCCATTGATGCTGTGTTTTTAGCTTTAGAGAGGGCGGCTCTCACCTGGGCATCTGAGATGTTAGGGAGGCTACACTCTGCTGGGATAGTTATTTCACCTTTTGGGGGGGAGGGGGAGGAGAAATTTGCACTGAACCTGTCTGCCAGAATGTTGGCAATGTCAGTGGGTTCATTGTATTTTGTGTCATTTTGGACTAACTCTGAGCATATCTGGGAGTTTCCACCCAGGTTTCTAACATAGCTAAAGAAGGCCTTGTGATTGTCTTTTGTGTCTTTTGCGATTTTTCTCTCAAAGTTGGCCTTGGATGATTTTATGAGTGATCGTAGTTTTTTGCTAGTACTGATCAGAGACGCCTTCCCTTTTAGGGATTTTGGTCTGTCATGTAGTAGCTTCCTCCTCCTGTTGTAAAGTTTGTTTATGGCTGGGGTCCACCAGACCGGGCGCCTGCCTTTGGGGGAATGGGTCTTGGTTTTATTTGGGATTGCATGATCCATGCATTCTTGAAGGTGCCCATAGAAGGCATTTGCAAAGGATTCAGCAGTGTGGGTTGTGGTTTCCACTGGCCCAGGGGCCTTGAAGGAGACCACTTCAGTCTTAAGAAGTGTGAAGTTTGCTTTTGAGAAGTTCTTCCCTGTGGTCTTTTGTGCAGGGGGTGGGGGCGGGATGTGGATTTCCAGTGAGATTAATTTATGGTCTGATCTTACCAAAGAGGGATATACTTCCGGTGTGGAGAATTTTGTCCCCATGTTTGTGATGATCAGGTCTAGTATATTGTCTCCTCTTGTGGGAATCGTGACTAGTTGTTCCATTGCATTTGAGTTTATGAATTCTAGGAACCTTTGGGCTAGGGTGTTAGGGCTTGAGTAATGTTCCCAGTCTATGTTTGGGTAGTTGAAGTCTCCCAAAATGATGGTATTTGGAGAGACATTCATACTCTCCAGTGTCTTCAGGAAGGCTGTGTGGGGTTACTGAGTTTGAGAGGGTGGTCTGTAGCATGCTACAAACTGTAAGGCAGTTTTGCCTATGGTTAGTTGCACCTGGATAGTCTCCGATGCTTCGTGCGTTGCCACTAACCTGGAGGTGTGGGTATCTTTGATGAAAATGGATACTCCCCTCCTTTTGTGGTTCGGTCCAAGTTTTGGGGCCGGAAAGCATGATATGAGGTAAAACCTGATAGTGCTGGGGTGCTCTCAGGAGCCTTGAACCAGGTTTCAGTCACTGCACAGACATCGATGTTCTCCATACTGAGGAGGGCTTCGAGGGCGTGCATCTTGAGGTTTAGACTTCTGGCATTGAGCAGGATTACCCTTAGTTTTTTTCCACTTGTGTTTTCTAGGGAGGTAGGTTTGTCATTTGAGCCTTGCCTAGAAAAGGCACTATGGAGGTGGCAAGAGCCTTGGCCAATATCCGGAAGCCCAGGGGTGACAGGTGCAAGCCATCCCCTGTGAAGCAGCGTGGCTTGTCAAGCATGTCATCCCAAGCAGACAGACATTGGATCCCCTTAGAATGACACCAGTAATTAAGCCATTTGTTAAAACTGATAATTTTGTCTTTGTACTGTGGCATCATTCTTGGTGAGGGTAAGATGCTGCTCAGGGTCAGGGTCATACCGGCCTGGGCTACATAATCAGAGAGCTCCTCTATGTCTCTTTTCATGTAGTCCAGGGAGGTACATCTCAGGTCGTTCACACCGGCATGTACAATGACTGAGTCATATTTGTACTTGCTGTGGAGTGACCTGAGTGCTTGTGTTATGTGGCGGATTCTAGCTCCGACAGGCAGCTTACTGTGACCCTTTCCTTGTTCAGTCTGGTGAGCAGGACGTCAGTGTGTCTGACTATGGAGTCACCTATTACGAGTGTGTCTGGCATGTTGTTTGGCCTTAAGGGCTGTGACTGTTTAGCACACTGACTTTGTGAACTATGCGTTGCATGTGCTATGTCTTGAGGTGGTGGTTGCTTGGGTGTCTGCTTTGGAGGCCTCTGTTGTTTTGGTAGATTTTTAATCAGCGCCTCCGAGTATGTTTTTGTGTGTTTATGTGTTTGGTTTGCTGTTGTGATAGTTCTATGTGAGACTGGGTTTGTGGTGTGCGTGGTTACCTTCTCCTCCTGACTGGTCTTGCCAGTTCTGAATTGAGAGAGCTCAGCCTCCAGTTTGGCTATATAGTTGCATCTCTCGCATATATTTGTATTTGTTGGGAGGAGGAGAGGGTTGTCTGTGTACATGAGGCAATTGTAACATTGCCTCAAGATTCCCAGATTCACCAGCTGAACAGGAGAGGATGCCAGAAACTGACCCTTCGACATGCTAGAAATAGTAAAAAAGATTGCTGTGTAACTGAGTCCATAGTTAATAATGTCATATAAACCCTAAACAGATAAATTGACTACTAATATTTATCTGAATACTTCCAACTATTCCCAAAATTCTATATATGTGTACATTCAGTAACCAGTCCAAAAGGGAAAAATATATTGATCATATCATTCAATCCCAGACTAATAAGTACAAAACACAGCACAATTTACAAAACCCAAGATTATATCTAGTGATGAAATTCAGATAAACAAGGCCCAAAAAATAATCAAGCCCTAAATACTGGCAAACAGATGTGAGCAATATTACACTTCATTACGGATGGTTAATGTTCAAAAAATTACCATTTTTGTCACTGACAGACACAATGTTATAAAAAAACAGTTAATGGTAGTTTGCACCAATATTTCAACACAAATCTATAGAGGGTTCAAACACTCCAAAGTCATACATTTAGTCTCTGGTAGAAAAAGTCTAAATCCCAAAATATGGCCACTGTCCTTCCTCCGTTCAAAAAACTGGAACCAATTCACAGGATGAAGAAACATTGCATAACCATTCCGTTGTAAAGTCAAATCGGCAACATACTGTTCTGCCAAATAATAAATTTAGAAACCACGCTAACAAGAGCTAACATGTCTCGATGATATAAAATTCGAGTAATGAGTGACCAAAATAGTTCCTCCTACAAAATGTTCTCCACTAGTCCATTCATTGTTCTCTTATGATTTCCAAATTACAGTTAAGAATAGTCCAAGTCACTTCACTCGTTTGTCGACAGAAGCTTGAACAGCACCCAAAGGCCAACAATAAAGGTGCGGACCCAATTCCGTTGTTAAATATAGCAGACACTGTGCTGTTCCCCAAAACAATGTTGTCAATCACACAAACACGATGAAACTGTCCAATTCATTAGACCAAAATAATAACACTGGAATATGAAAAAGTCTTGAAACAAACATTAATCACCCCTAAAACAGTTTACTGAAGCATGCTGATGCAAACATAGCTTACTTACAAAACTGTAGGTGGTATAAACCACTGGGATTGACACACCCCTGTAAATCAACATGGGTTATTGAAACCAAAATAAACCATAATCCCATATATGTCCTCAATATCTACGAAAGGCAATAATTTGAACCCACTTGTAGATACTTCAAAAAGTTTACCAGATTCTTTAAAAAACAGTCATTGATATCTTGAAACGCCCAAGGCCCCGAACTGCACAAGAATGAGATGAAATCATAAAATCCACTAGACTCACTCTTTAAGGCTCCAAAACATGGGACGATATACCAGATATAATGGAAAATAAATCCAAAAGCTCAGTTAAGGCACCATTATTAAAAGGATAAACCCTGTTGTGACACAAATACGGAAGGTGCGTCTGAAGCCAACAGCAAGCAGAAAATCCAATGTAGCAAAAAGTAGCTTGCAATT
Source organism: Protopterus annectens (assembly GCF_019279795.1). Taxonomy (NCBI): domain Eukaryota; kingdom Metazoa; phylum Chordata; order Ceratodontiformes; family Protopteridae; genus Protopterus; species Protopterus annectens. The sequence goes on along the minus strand of NC_056743.1, from coordinate 102,760,354 downwards.
ACGGCAGGTGCAACCCGCCAATCACTGAATGGAGAATACAAAAAAGAGGCCAGCACCAGAACAGATGCACCTAGTAAGAACTTTATTTAGAAAACCCAATCAATCAAACTGGTTTCTGCACAAAGCCTTCATCAGTGATGACAAAAAGCAAATAATGATACATTTATATACCCTGACTGAACATGTCATATATACCTATATATAATAAAGTTCATACTAGGTGCATCTGTTGTGGTGCTGGCCTCTTTTTTGTATTCTGCATTCAGTGTATGGCCAGTTGTACCTGCCGTACTTGCAAGCTACGTTTTGCTTCGTTTGGATTTTCTGCTTGCTGTTGACTTCAAAATTACCTTCAGTATTTGTGTCACAACAGGGTTTATCCTTTTAACAATGGTGCCTTAACTGAGCATTTGGATTCATTTTCCATTATATCTGGTGTATCGTCCCAAGTTTTGGAGCCTTACAGAGTGAGTCTAGTGTATTTTATGATTTCATCTTATTATTGTGCAGTTCGGGGCCTTGGGCATCAAGATATTAATGATTAGTATTTGAAGAATCTGCTCAACTTTTTGAAGTATCTACAAGTGGGGTCAAATTATTGCCTTTCGTAGATATTGAGGACATATATGGGATTATGGTTTATTTTGGTTTCAATAACCCATGCTGATTTACAGGGTTTGCATCAATTATATAGCCTACAGTTTTGTAAGTAAGCTACATTTGCATCAGCATGTTTCATTCAGTAAACTGTTTTAGGGGTGATTAATGATCGTTTCAAGACTTTTTCATATTCCAGTGTTATTATATTGGTCTAATGAATGGGACAGTTCCATTGCGTTTGTGTGATTCACAGCATTGTTTTGGGGAACAGCACAGTGTCTGCTATATTTAACAACAGAATTGGGTTTGCACCTTTATTGTTGGCCTTTGGGTGCTGTTCAAGCTTCTGTTGACGAATGAGTGAAGGGACTTGGACTATTCTTATCTGTAATTTGGAAATCATAAGAGAACAATGAATGGACTGGTGGAGAATATTTTGTAGGAGGAACTATTTTGGCCACTCATTACTCGATTTATATATCATCGGGACTTGTTGGGTCTTGTTAGCGTGGTTTCTAAATTTATTTTTTAGCAGAACAGTATGTTGTCGATTTGACTTTACAATGGAATGGTTTTGCAATGTTTCTTCATCCTGTGAATTGGTTCAAGTTTTTTGAATGGAGGAAGGTCAGTGGCCATATTTTGGGATTTGTACTTTTTCTACCAAATACTAAATGTATGACTTTGGAGTGTTTGAACCCTCTATAGATTTGTGTTGAAATATTCATGCAAACTACCATTAACTGATTTTTTATAACATTGTGTCTGTCAGTGACAGAAACTGTCATTTTGTGAACATTAACCATCCGTAACGAAGTGTAATATTGTTCTCATGGGATTACCAATATTTAGGGCTTGATTATTTTTTGGGCCTTGTTTATTTTAATTTCCTCACTAAGTATAATCTTGGGGGTTTGTAAATTGTGCTGTGTTTTGTACTTATTAGTCTGGGATTGAATGATATGAGCAATATGTTTTCCCTTTTGGACTGGTTACTGAATGTACACATATATTGAATTTTGTGAATAGTTGGAAGTATTCAGATAAATATTAGTACTCAATTTATCTGTTTAGGATTTATATGACATTATTAAGTATATGTGTAATTGTTTTTGGTAACCTGTTCTTACATATGGTGAGTTTTAGATATTCAGTTACAAGGGGAATTTTTGGCTACCATACCATTTATACATATTTTGCTTTATTGTGTTATTAAGTATTAAAAGGGGCAATAATTTATTTTAGTAATCATCCCGGTATAAGTACATTGTATTTATCAGGTCTGCATTATATCTAGTCAGATTTATGACAATTTGGCATTTAACTTATATGTATATTTAGCAGCCAAATTGTTTATTAGATTAATTTGCATTATATAGTGGCCCAGGGTTTTTTTAAGTCAGTAGACTAAGTCTACTCAATTTAGAGACCATCATAGATTCTATGGTTTTTATTTTCCAGCATACCAATCCCATATAGTTGGGTATTTATGCAAACATTGTTGGTTTTTCATGAACCACTTGTCTCTTGGGGGGGCTTCTTGGAGGCTTGTGGGTGTGGCTGGCAGATCATACATTTCTTTTGGCGGCCCACTATATATGCCTTGAGGCGTTCTGGGTTTCAAGAATTTTGGAGTCCTGGCTTGATAGTACTTGGTTGAACAACCATAACAGCTTATTGTCATGGATCTTAATACAATACTACAAGGTCTATGTGCAGATAGGAATGACATCCATGTTTGGTTTAAAATGTTCTGATGATGGAATGATGGAGAAAGGAAATATTGATCCTACTGGCAGCTGTAATTTACTGTTCAATAAGCTGGGGAAGTACATGATGACTTTGTGTACCAATATATGGCACCTTAAACTGTTGAAGGCATATCAGAGTAAGAATATTACCCCCAGAGGACTGAGGGTTAAGATTCAGCCTCTGGTTGGTAAATTGGATGAGACTCTAATTATGGAGTGGAGTATGGCCCAGCAAAATGCCTCCATTTCTTTTTTCCATATTTTGACATCATAATAGGAGCGTATTATAGAAGATAATATCCATGATGTTAACCGGATATGTGAGGAGGTTAAAATTTATGAGGGGCAGCCACACTATGCCAGCTGTCTGAGTAGGCTGTCCAGGGATCTTTTGGTTTTTGAAAACCAAATCAAGGAGAAAATATTACGCAACTTTACAAGGGATTTAGAAGATTATGAAAGGGTCAAACCCTTTGAGTCTCAGAAAAATGTTAGATTTTCTAAGTTAATAGATCAAGGTTTACTCAACGTAAGAAAAGGCTCCGATCCATTTTGAAGAAAAAAATCTAATTCTGGACATAGCACCTTAGGGATGAATCCTCTGCTACAGATACTGAAGGTGCTATTGTTAGGGAGTTCCCCAAAGCCAAGAAACATTGCAGTCATGACCACCCTTTAGAAGAAACGAACTTAGTGGTGGGTGGAAACACAAGCATAAACACTGTAGAGAGTCTACTTCAATCACTAGTGAAGTGAATAATGAATACCAGAATATTCATAACATTTCATCATTTGTTTTATCTTTGGAGCAGAAGCAACTCCTTAATAAAGGACTAAATTATGTTCCTGGTTTCTGTGTTGATGAAAATGTATTTGTTACAGATGTGTTAGCTTTTTGTAGAAAACTTAATTAAAAAATCTTTTTTGGTTCCAGGGAAGACTCAAAAAGGTCCACTGACTTTAGATTTCAGAAGTCCAGCTTTACCCCACATATGAATAAAAATGTGGCAATTTTCCAACAGGCAGTTCTTAAGGATTTACATGTTAAATTATGTACCACACAAATGTTGAGACAGAAGTTATCAAAGGATGAACAACGGGCTCTTAAGCAGCTTCAAAATAACTCTGACATTACCATCCTTCTGGCTGACAAGGGTGGGGCAGTGGTGGTCATGGATTCCAATTATTATTAGGCTAAGGGAAATAGACAGTTAGCTAACCCCCAGCATTACATGCATATGCTGGTTGATCCTACACCCAATTATAAAAAAGAAATAGACATATTCTTACAGACAGCAGCGGAGGAGGGTATTATCAGCCAATCTGCTATATCACATGTTGTGGCGAGGGATCCTGGTAAACAATACCTATACCTTTTGCCAAAAGTTCATAAGAGTCTAGACAAGCCTCCAGGTAGACCTATTGTCTCAGGAATTGGTTCTCTCACTGAACCATTGTCAGTATTCTTGACTTAGTATTTGCAGTCACTGCTTTCTCTTGTTTGGCCAGAATTAAAGATACAACTGAATTTTTACAAATTGTGTCTGACTCCCGACTTGAATCCAACTGGCTCTTGTGTACTTTTGATGTGAAGTCATTATATACCAGCATACCACACTGGGCTGGGCTGCAGGTCCTTGATTATTGGTTAAACAGGGCAAATTTATATCCACCAGGTTTTAACACACACTTAATATGTATGGCAGAACATGTCCTCACAAAAAATATTTTTTTCTTTTCAGGGTGAATGCTATTGGCAAACCCAGGGTACAGCAATGGGGGCATCTTTTGCGCCCATTTTTGCTGATCTCTTTATGGGTTTTATAGAAAAAGAGTTGGTTTGTAATGATGCCCATAACATATATCTGCCAGAAATCGACATCTGGAGAAGATTTTTGGATGATTGCTGGTTGGTGTGGCGTGGGGATACAGAATATTTATAGGAATTTAAACAGTATTTAAATGACAACAAATGGGGTATTGAGTTTTCCCTCATTTACAGTTATGAAGAAGTTAACTATTTGGATATCAAAATTTTGAGGCGTCCTGACAATACGCTACAAACTGTAGTATATAGAAAATACCCACAATGCAACAGTCTACCCACACAATCAGGAATATTCCAAAATCTCATTTTTTTTATGAATTAGAAGGATTTGTTCCACTGAGGAAGATTTTGATACATCTAAGCAGGATCTTACACGCAGATTTCTTGACATAGGTTATAGGATGGGGGACATTGTACTGCAAGAGAATGGGCTTCCAAGCAACTAAGAGCCGATTTGTAAAAATATACAGAGGGATGATGAAGTGGGAGGAGACACTTTGAGATTAGTGACAATATATGGTAGAAATGTCAATTTATTACGGGACGTGATAAGGAAGCATTGGAATATACTTATGACACATGACAAATGAAGTCATTTCTTACCTGAGAGATGTCAGTTCTCTTTTCATAGAGGGAGAACACTAGGCTCTTATTTTTCACATTTTATACACACTTGTGAGCAGAGACTCTAATCAACAGTTAGCAATTATAGGTGACAGATTAGTAGGGTCATTCCCATGTGGACACTGCTTTTTTTGCTTTTGCAAACATATGTATAAATCAAAACAGTTTTCTAGTAGGAACACTGGGCAAATATATGACATCAACTTTTATGCCACTTGTGGATCAGATTGGGTCATCTATATGGCAAGTTGTTTTTGCTCTTCATTTTATGTAGGACATCTGTCTAGGCCCCTTTGTTTAAGAATATCGGAACATTTAAGTGATATTTGCAATAAACGAACAACAAATGCTCTATACAGACATTGTCAATCTCATTCATCTGCTAGATTTCGCTTTCTGGTTATAGACAGGATATTGGGGGACAGAAGATGTAAGATTGTTTGGCACTCTGTTCATAATCAAAAAGAAAAAAAATAGATTATTAAGTTAGGTGGATTATTTACACCGGGACTTAATAACAAATTGTAGAGGGAAACCCAGCCACTGGGGATGCACAAGCCAGTGCATTTCTTTGTGCCGGTCCCAAGCCCGGATAAATGGGGAGGGTTGCGTCAGGAAGGGCATCCGGCATGAAATTTCACCAAAACATTTCATGCAGATACCAAGAAAAACTTTTATACCGGATCGGTCGAGGCCTCAGTTAACAACGACCACCACCAGTACTGTTAGCCTACAGGGTGCTGGCAGAAATTGGGCTACTGTTGGCCGAAGGAGGAGAAGAGGCAGAAGACATGGCCGAAGGCAGGAAGAGAGGAGAAAGGCTAGGACTGTGGTAGTGAGGGTCGGAACTTTGAATGTTGGCAGTATGACTGGTATAGGGAGGGAGCTAGCTGATATGATGGACAGAAGGAAGGTTGCTATATTATGTGTGCAAGAGACCAAATGGAAGGGGAGTAAGGCTAGGTGTATCGGAGGTGGGTTCAAATTGTTTTATCATGGTATGGATGGGAGGAGAAATGGCGTAGGAGTTATTCTGAAGGAACAGTATGCTGAGAGTGTTTTGGAGGTGAAAAGAGTGTTGGATAGAATGATGTTTATGAAGCTGGAAATTGATGGTGTAATGATGAATGTTGTTAGTGCGTATGCTCCACAAGTTGGGTGTGCAGTGGATGAGAACGAAAAATTTTGGAGTGAATTGGATGAAGTGGTGATGACTGTACCCAAGGGGGAGAGAGTGGTGATTGGAGCAGATTTCAATGGGCATGTTGGTGAAGGGAACAGAGGGGATGAAGAAGTGATGGGTAGGTATGGTGTTAAACAAAGGAATGCAGCAGGTCAGATGGTAGTGGATTTTGCAAAAAGGATGGACATGGCTGTGGTGAATACGTATTTTAACAAGAGGGAGGAGCATAGGGTGACATACAAGAGTGGAGGAAGATGCACACAGGTGGATTATATCTTATGTAGGAGGGCCAGTTTGAAGGAGATTGGAGACTGTAAAGTGGTGACTGGAGAAAGTGTAGTTAGGCAGCATAGGATAGTGGTTTGTTGAATGACGTTGGTTATCAAGAAGAGGAGGAGGAGTGTGAGGGCCACACCAAGGATCAAGTGGTGGAAATTGAAAAAGGGTAATCGTGAGGTGGAGTTCAGGGATGAGTTAAGACAGGCACTGGGTGGCAGTGAAGAGTTACCAAATAGCTGGGTAACTACAGCAGAGCTAGTAAGGGAGATGGCTAGAAAGGTGCTTGGTATCACATCTGGACAGAGGAAGGAAGACAAGGAGACATGGTGGTGGAATGAGGAAGTACAGGAGAGTATACAGAGAAAGAGGTTGGCAAAGAAGTGGGATTGTCAGAGAGATGAAGAAAGTAGACAGGAGTATAAGGGGATGAGGTGCATGGCAAAGAGAGAGGTGGTGAAGGCTAAGGATAAGGCATATGAAGAGTTGTATAAAAGGTTGGACACTAAGGAGGGAGAAAAGGACCTGTACCAACTGGCTAGACAGAGGGACCGAGCTAGGAAAGATGTGCAGCAGGAAAAGGTGATAAAGGATAATGAGGGAAACATACTCACAAGCGAGGAGAGTGTGTTGAGGAGATGGAGAGAGTACTTTGAGGGGTTGATAAATGAAGAGAATGAGAGGGAGAGAAGGTTGGATGATGTAGGGATAGTGAATCATGAAGTACAATGGATTAGCAAGGAGGAAGTAAGGATAGCTATGAAGAGAATGAAGAATGGAAAGGCTGTTGGACCATATGACATACCTTTGGAAGCATGGAGGTGTTTAGGTGAAATGGCAGTGGAATTTTTAACCAGATTGTTTAATGAAATCTTGGAAAGTGAGAGGATGCCTGAGGAATGGATAAAAAGTGTTTTGGTACCAATTTTTAAGAATAAGGGTGATGTGCAGAGCTGTAGTAACTACAGAGGGATTAAACTGATCAGTCACAGCATGAAGTTATGGGAAAGAGTAGTGGAAGCAAGGTTAAGAAGGGACATGATGATTAGTGATCAGCAGTATGGTTTCATGCCAGGAAAGAGCAGTACAGATGTGATGTTTGCTCTGAGAGTGTTGATGGAGAAGTACAGAGAAGGTCAGAAGGAGTTGCATTGTGTTTTTGTAGACTTAGAGAAAGCATATGACAGGGTGCCTAGAGAGGAGTTGTGGTATTGTATGAGGAAGTCAGGAGTGTCAGAAAAGTATGTAAGAGTGGTACAGGATATGTACGAGGGTAGTGTGACTGTGGTGAGGTCTGCGGTGGGAGTGACAGATACGTTTAAGGTGGAGGTGGGGTTACATCAAGAATCAGCTCTGAGCCCTTTCTTATTTGCAGTGTTGATGGACAGGTTGACAGACGAGATCAGACAGGAGTCCCCATGGACTATGATGTTTGCAGATGACATTGTGATCTGTAGTGAGAGTAAGGAGCAGGTGGAGGAGACCCTGGAGAGATGGAGATATGCTCTAGAGAGAAGAGGAATGAAGGTCAGCAGGACTAAGACAGAATATATGTGTGTGAATGAGAGGGAGGATAGAGGAATGGTGAGGATGCAAGGAGCAGAGGTGGCAAAGGTGGATGAGTTTAAATACTTGGGGTCAATAGTTCAGAGTAATGGTGAGTGTGGAAGAGAGGTGAATAAGAGAGTACAGGCAGGATGGAGTGGGTGGAGAAGAGTGTGAGGAATGATTTGTGACAGACGCGTACCTGTAACAGTGAAAGGGAAGGTCTACAAGAGGGTAGAGAGACCAGCTATGTTATATGGGTTGGAGACAGTGGCATTGACAAAAAGGCAGGAGTCTGAGCTGGATGTGGCAGAGTTAAAGATGTTAAGATTTGCACTGGGTGTCATGAGGGCAGACAGGATTAGGAATAAGTATATTAGAAGTTCAGCCCAGGTTGGAAGGTTTGGAGACAAAGCCAGAGAGGCACGATTACGTTGGGTTGGACATGTGCTGAGGAGGGATGCTGAGTATATTGGGAAAAGGATGCTAAGGATGAAGCTACCAGGTAACAGGAAAAAAGGAAGGCCTAAGATGAGGTTTATGGATGTGGTGAGAGATGACATGCAGGTGGTTGATGTGACGGAGCAAGATGCAGAGGACAGGAGGAAATGGAAACAGTTGATCTGCTGTGGCGACTCCTAACGGGAACAGCCAAAAGAAGATGATGAGAGGGATACAGTGTTAAGGATGTGACATCACAGGAAGACAGGTTCAGTTAGGGTATATAAATGGATCATTATTTGCTTTTTGTCATTACTGATTAAGGCTTTGTGCCGAAACCAGTTTGATTGATTGGGTTTTCTAAATAAAGTTCTTACTAGGTGCATCTGTTCTGGTGTTGGTCTCTTTTTTGTATTTTTCATATGAGTTAGCACACAAAAGCCAGCAGACTGGATTGGGTAGAAGAACGCAGGGGAAGACAGCTAGAGGGCATGGGCAGACATTGTCAGAGGAATGCAAGCAAGTGGTGTGGTAAGGAGTAAGGTGAAAAGAGAAAATGGGATACGTAGCCATGAAACAAACCCTTCCCATCACTCTGCTCTTTCCAACCAAATCCCCACCGATGTGGTTAAGTGGGAAGGGGAGCAGATTCAAGACAGGGAGTGATAATTGCATATGAAACAGTGAGAAAATTGGGAGTAGTGAAATGGAAAAAGAAAGGCTCCAGATAAGAACAGGGTTATAATGCAGGAGGAGGTAAGAGTCAATGTAAAGAGAGATCAAGTTTTAGGGGTTTGGAGGGAATATTCCCATAAGTCTTACCTATGTCAGCTGACATCACACCAAGGAAATGAAAGATTTGGGGAGTATAACAACAGGCTGGGACATTTAACAAAAGCTAGGACTTGGAATTTGTAAAGATATTGCAAGAAAGTTAGCAGAGTGCACATCCATATTCAGGGGCAGGATTCATCATTACAGACAATGAAAGTAGTACTTTGATCTGCGTTGGAAAGGTACGTATCAATGATTGCATCTTTAAACTGTGCTGGGATAGGTAACAGACATCACACATGCAAATGGGGCCGAGGGATTCAGGCAGTAGATAAAAGTGTAAGAGAAGAGTGATTTGGAGTGTGGCTTTAAATGGTGTTACTATGCAACACAAAGTGTTTAGTAGGAAGGTGAGGAGATCCCCAGGCAGTGACGCAGCAGCAGGATGGGATGGTGGAATGGCTGAAAAACAAAAAAGAAAAAAAAAAAGAAAAACAAAGAGAAGGTAACATGCTGGTAGGAAGGTAAGGCAGAGAGGGAAGATCAGTGGTCAAGATAGCAGGATAAAGAAGAAAATGACTGAGAGGTAACTAGCTTTACTTAGGTATTTATTTATTTTACATTTGTTTACCGGGAAGGTCCGACTGGATATATGTCCATTTTCAGCAGATGCCTGGGGAGAAAAACTCCAATTTAGCAGAGTACATTTACATTAGCAACAATAGAAACATGTAGAAATAAGAATAATATGCAGTCTTCAGTAAGGTTACAAACATAGAAAAAACATTGTTGACATAATCCAATAAAGTAGCTTAAGTTTCAGACATTAATACACGGTTAAGGGCTTAGTCCCTTAAAGAGTTCAGACACTTTTTAGAATCTATGATTGATTTGATTAGGCAGAGATTCCTAGACAAGTGGGTGGTAGTTAGGGTTTGAGCAGGGACATTGCCAGTGCAATTGGAAGTGTAGCTTGAGGTTTTTTTTGAACTGGGTTAAGGAGGGCTGGAGAGTAAGTTCAGCAGGTAGCAAGTTCCATGTTTTGCCTACTGAGTTGGCGAATAGGGAGTCCCCAGCCACATTTATGCTCTTAGTTGTTTGCACCAGCAGTTTGTCAGCAGAGCGCAGTGACCTCAGGTTTCTGTAAGGTTTAATGATCTTGTTTGGTGTTTTTTTGGGTTGATATAGAACTTTGTGGGCTATTATAAGTTGGTTGTATCGGAGAAGACTAGGCCATTCAAGCCATCCTAGTTGAGTTAGGTTGATACAATGGTGGGTCTTAGAAGTTGTACCTGTAGTAAATCTGGCAATATGGTTGTAACAGCTAGTAAGTTTGGTAAGGGTGGCTTTATTCAAGTTAGTGAAAAGGGGCGAGGCATAGAGGAGAGTAGATATTAAGTGGGATTGAGCGATAGTTGTTCTTGCAAATGGAGTGAGGAAAGGTTTAATCCTATAGAGGGAGCCCGGGTTTTTGTTGACAGATTTGATGGTTTGATTGACATGGGTATCATATTTTAGGGTATTGTTGACTGTGACACCTAGGAGTTTTGTGTGAGTATCTGGGGATATAATTGTGCCATTGTTGGAACTTAAAGTAAAAAAACGGTGAGGAGGATTTACAAGTGGGGGAAAAGATGAGCAGTTTAGTTTTGTTGGGGTTTAAGAGAAGCTGACGGTAAGCAAACTATTTTACTACATCATTGAAAGTATTCTGGGTTAGGGTCATAAGCTCAGTTGAGGAGGAGGCGGCACATATTAAAGTAGAGTCGTCCATGTATTGGACGTAGGTGGCCTTGGGAGTGATGGTGGGTAGTTCATTGGTAAAGACTGAGAAGAGTAGTGGTCCTAGTATGGAGCCTTGGGGACTCCTAGAGTAATGGGTAGATGAGTGGATAGGGTATTCTGCCATAAACCTGCTTGTTGTTTATCAGGCAGGTAAGATTGGAACCATTTAATTGAACTGCTGTTTAATGATAGTTTCTTCAGGGTATGGATAAGTAGTTGGAGATTGACCATATCAAAGGCCTTATAGAGATCTAGGAAGAGAGCTAAGGTAAGTTTGTTATTGTTATGGTTGATGTTGATAGATTTAGAGAAGGATAGGAGGGCTAAGGTGGTGCTGTGGTTTGGCCTAAAGCCATGCTGAGAGCTGGCCAGTAGTTTATTCTGGGTGAGATGGTGCATTAATTGGTTATGGACGCATTTTCCATTATTTAGGCCAGTGGTGATAGTATGGCTATTGGTCTGTAGTTTGAGAGATCTAATGAGTTCCCTCCCTTAAGAAGGGGAATAAAGTGGGACACCTTCCAGAGAGAGGAGATAGTGGCATCAGACAAGGTGGCAGTTTATTATAATAGAAATAGGGTATGCAATGGCATCTGCACATTTCTGTAGATATTCTGGTGGGAGGAGATCAGGTGCTGGGGTAGTGGGCTTTAGCTTGTTAATTAGAGATCTGATGGTAGATGTAGATACAGGCTGTAATTTAAAAGGAAGTGGGGTAGTGGTTGAGGAGGAATTCTGAAAGGAGCTGGAGGGGGCAGTTGGCTAGCTAGTGACTGGATGGTTTTGGTAAAGAAATTGTTAAAGATGTTTGCATTTTCCTCTGGAGTTTTTAGGTTACAAGCTGAAGGGGTGGGAATGGTGGTTTGGCCAGGGTGGAGCAGTTTGTTTATGCCTGCCCAAAAGTTTTGAGGTTTATTCTGATGTTTTTGCTGAAGGTGTTGATAGAAGTTTTTTTTTGCCTAACAATGTGGCTTTCTTGATATCATTCCTTAGTTGTCAGAATTTAATATGGTCGAGTGGGTCTTTTGAGGTATGCCATTTGTCCCATGCTTTGTTTTTTGCTATGATTTTGTAGGCTAAAGCATGGTGACCAGATTGGCAAGACAGGCTAAAGCTTGGTGACCAGATTGGCAAGATATTTTTAAGGACCACAGGACATAGTCTGTGTACTGGCATATCTCATGGCAAACATTTTCAGTAGATTTCTGCCTACTACTGTGGAAGTATCTGACAAAAAGAAGTCAGAAACTGGATACTGGTGGGTTAGGTAGGACGAATCAAGGAAATTACAGGCCTGCTATCCTACCAGCTATGTCAGGAATTTATATATGCCAGCTCTGAGATTGCCATACCATGGAGAAAAGGGAATATTCAGAGAAATGGCATCTCAGACTTAGTATAGGATCAAACTTTTCCTCACTCCATTTGCAAGAACAACTATCGCTCAATAGTGGTTTGCTGGTGTCATCAGTTAAAAGTATTACAGTCAACATGGGTTCATGGCCAGAAGAAGGTTTAAGACAAACCTGACTCGGTTTTTTACAAGTTTACTATGTTATAGGAGAATCTAACATGGGTGTTTCATTATGTGGACATCAACAAGACAAACTAACTTCTTCGAATACTGGAGCAATTCATGGTACATTCAAATTTAATGATCTAGATTACTATATGATTACGTGTTAGGGGTAGAAGGTTCCAGAAAGACTTATGATGTCAGGAATGACTGAATGGTTACACAGGGGATGATACTTTGACTTACAGTCTTTTAAGTAATCATTTCTGAAATGTCTGAGTGAATACAAAGCAGGATCAGGCTCCCTACTGAAATGTTGGTACTCTCTGAAGAAAAAAAAAAAAAAAAAAGAAGAGCAAATCTTGAAAAGTGCCTTTCTGTTTAAAACTTGTTGTTGTGGGGGTGGAGGGGTGGGGCAACCCCCCACTGCACCCCCATATAGGGGGCAACACCCCTCCCATGAATTTATATATGCCAGCTCTGAGATTGCCATACCATGGAGAAAAGGGAATATTCAGAGAAATGGCATCTCAGACTTAGTATAGGTAAGTCTGATCTTTTGGCTCTCCAGTCTCCTTATTTCAGGACTCACTCTAGCGAGTCTGAACATTTCATATAGTTACTGCAGGAACTGGCCTCTTCAATGAAAACATAAAGTTAGATGTGACAGTGAAGAATGGGGTTTTTGAGGAATATATGGAAGCATTTGTAAAGTTTGCGCAAGTGGTCAGAAAAGTACGAGCTGAGGTTCAGTGCACATAAGTCAAGGTAGCACATCTGGGTCACTGCAACCTTTGAGTGCATCATCATCTGGCTGAGTGGAATGGATGTCAATAGAGTGCAAAAAGGACCTGAAGCATTGATTATAACGACTGGGCCACCAGAGGTACAGTGAGATATCACTGGCAGCAGTCATCAAAATGATGTGGTGCAACTTCAGGAAGCCAGACACACCAGAAGCAAACAGAAATTCCTTCTGCTGTACCAGACCATTGTCAGGTTAAAACTGAATTCTTTGTTTAGTTTTGGACTTCATTCAAGGAGAAGGATATCATGCTGTTTGTATGAGTCCAAAAGAATGCCAACAGCAGACAGCATGAGATGAAAAGAACAGAATATGACAATAGGAATTAAACGAGAGCTAAGACTCTGTTGACTAGAGAGCAGAACAAAACATGGGGTCATTGTGTGGGTTCACAAAATTATGTCAGGGAGCTATGAAGGACAGAAAAGTAGAAAGGATGTATGCAGCAGACTGCAGGGACCACCATCTCCTCGGATATGTGAATGCAATTCTTCATGGAAAGGGTAGTAATTGCATACAATTGACAAACAGAAAGACTGGTGGAGTGGGAAACCACAGATGTATTTAGCAAAGAATAAGAAAGTGAATAAGAAGTGTAAAGACTTATAGGGTAGATTAGACGGTATTCGTGTCCCTTTTTAGCTGTTGAGACTCTAACTCCGTAAGTAAACAGGTATAAGTAAACAGATGTCAGCGACATCATTTATATGATGCTGAATCTATATCAATAGTCATATAAAGGGAGAATTATGTAATGTAGCATAATATAGTATTGTCGGTCATCTCACTGTTCAGGGATGATCTCTGCCATTTACATTCTTATTGTATATCTCATGAATTAATCATAAAAATGTTTTCTTAAGGGAGAACTGCCCTCTCTCCAGTGTATGATTTTATTTACCTTCATGTGATCTTTCTTATTAAAGTTGACAATGCATTTTTTTTCTTGAAAGAGGTCTACACCTATTGAAGGTTGTGAAACATTATTGATATAGTAATGTTATACTGTTAACTAGGTCTGATGGAAGTGGCTTCACTTGAGCACTTGCATTAGTGCAGTGATCTTCATACTTGATAAACGAGATCTTCCAAAATACATTACTCCTTGTTATTCTCCATCTTTTGCTGATGATATCTGCAAATTACAGGAGTTTTACATTTATGCACAGCAGAGCAGATATGGCAACTGCAATATATACATGCATCTTGGGGGCTACTTTTCTTTATCAAAATTTCACAATCTCAAAAAAGAAAAGTAAAACCCCACTTCTGCGAAAGTGCACTTTCCCGAAAGCCGATTCACTGAATCAAAAGAAAAATACTGTAAACACTATTTTGCAGGGGGGCAAGACCCCCTGCACCCTCCACACTCCCCCTACTTAAATATACTAACTCCAAGATTGTGCTACATTGGGGAAAAGGATATATTTCCTTATCCCCACTGTAGTGTGCTTCGGCGAGTCGTCTTTCATGAAAGAGCACTTACGATGTAGTGCACGTTTGCTCAAGTGGGTTCGAACTTCTGTTTGTCGATAAAGTGTGTTTTCGACAAACAGAAGGAGACCCGTATCTTGATATCATTTCATAGGCCAAAATCAGTACAAATATACTGAACAGTCTCTTAAAGGAGAAACTCATAGTTAAAGCCTGTACTGAGTCCCTTGGCTGGTGTTATCTGTCAGCGAGAGGTATTTAAAGGGGAAGTGGGACTGCTCAGTAACCTTCAATATCTCTAACTCAGTAATGAATTGCAGCAGGGCATTTGTGAGATTTTGAGAAGGAGATATTGTCGTCTTGATGTTGAATAAGACTGTCATACTACAGTAGCATGGCTATCGTCTGATATTCTGAAGGCTGTAGCTAGTAGCATTGGAAGAACAAGGATCTAAATCTAAAGATGGCTATTGAGGTTGCAGAACTTCAAAGTACTCAGCCTACTTCAAAGAACAGTGACCTCAGTTAATTCATATAAAGAGTGGAGTATGAGGGTTACAAAAAGGCAAAGGCCCCATTCAGAAATGGTGTGTTTCAACATTCGTTGTATTTTCTCTGAAGTCACATTTATTTGTCAGAATTGTGGGACCTTATACTTATCCGCGGCCAACTGGTGGTGTGAACCTTTGCAATAAATGATTGTCGCTGCGGAAGTGACATCCTGACCCCATGTGCATAAATTGTAGAAAGGGGTTGTGGACAGATCGATGGGTGGGACTAATAATTACGTTTCTTGCACTTCATATAGGGGAGACAGTAATGTTCTTCAAATATATAGAGTGCAACAAGAATTTAAGACAATAATAATGTTCTTCAGATAGAACCAGACAAGTCAGCATGGTGCTCCTCCATATGCAGATATGATACATTCATAGGTCATTTAAAAGCCACTGAGTCAGGCCTTGCAAACTTTGACCTTTAACATTAATGGTCATGACTGAAGACCCATTTATCCATGTTCAATGTCAGTTTCAGATAGAAGTCACAGTTTTAAAGGGACATGACTGTGATTGAGAATATAGCTGGTCCAACTATACGTGTTTGCTTGATCAAATTTTGGAATCCAAAAAAGTCTCTTTCTAATCCACTACAGAAAAATCTTGATGAAATCTAGTTATATAACTAAATGCAATAGCTTTTCTTTTATTCAATAATCATTTTATTAAAATCTGATCATGATAGAGAGGAATGAGTTAAGAAGGGAAGCACTTTTTTGCTGAGTAAAGTTTTTACTAAATGCAGTAGTTACAAAGAAGTTTGAGCCACGAAGAAAAACAAAGTAGTGAGGGATAAGTGCAAGTCAAGCAGTTCAAGTAAAAGTAAAGCATTTCATTCTAGCCATGAAATTCAGGTAGCTTAAACTGTAAACAATACAGTAGGTTTATCAAGGTTATGTCACACTGGGAATAGTCTATTATGTTTCATCAGTTGCCATTTCATTAAAGGACTTGTATTAAAAGACTGAGATTACAGAGCAATGATGGTACGGGCGCTTCTCCTTTTTAAGGACGTTTCTCCTTTTCCCCCATTGTTGTGTGATATTGGATCTTGCACCATGAAATTAACAATAGCTTGGATTAAGAAGAAGGCTCACAGCTTGTGGTAATTGCCCACTACAGACTGGTCAGTAATTTCACCAATGAGAAAATACAGTTCAGTGACAGCTGTGGCTACAATGAGAAAGGCCTTATTATCGGTGCATTAACATGTGTCTGGATTGCACAGTAGCCCCACTCCAGCCCTGTCAGGCTGCAGAATGGTGGTATTATCCCTAGTGACCTATGCATTGTGTTGGCAAAGGCACTTCATTACATTTACTCATGCATGCTTTTAGATATCCAAGCACATACACTCTTTAGCAACCCCCCCCCCCCCTCACAATCAATCAAGGTAATCAAAACACTCACCCATTCACCTCTCCAGATTCTCCATCCTCAGTGTAACCTCCTTGGTACACACACGCACACACACACACACACACACACACACACACACACACACACACACACACACACACACACACACACACACACACACACACACACACACACGTGACTGCCATATTGTTATGGTGGTCACATTTTCCTCCAATCCTGGAATGTTACACGAGTGACTGATTCTTTTAATTGCTTGTCTATGCAAATCAAGAACTGAAGATAGGTCTGGGGGAGAGCACATAGCTAATTAGCATTAGCCACTCCCCCAGAGTGTCACAATATCATACAGCTGTGCATGTAAGGCCACCTGAAACCTCAGCAGTAGAGTAATCTAAGAATCAGAAAGGCTTACTGAAATGGGGGAAACTGCTGTGTTAGGGCTTCTCCCTGGTTGTAACCCTTTCTGAATGCCAGCCATCGCTTTCTTTTTCATTTTTGTCTGCCAGCATGTATTCTGATGAAAACTGCATCAGTTGTAAACCATTGGGCTTCTAATATTATATCTGAAGTCCAAATATTGATGAATTTGTAAAATAGACAACTCTTTATGCAACAGCACTTCATGAGAGATGGAATCAAAGACTTTTCCTACACCAAGAAAAACAAAACAAAAAACAAAACAAAAATGTGCAGGTTTGTTGCTCAACAAGCCTTCCCTCTTACATCTTTTTGGCAAAGAAGATTATGCCATTTGACCAATAAGACAATCTGAATCCATGCAGCAGTTTTGGCCTGACATCAGCATAAGGAAGAAGATGGCTAAGAAGAATATGGATAATTTTCTTTTTTGATTGAAGAACAAAACAAAGTCATGCTAATTTCTATAGTTCCTATCAATTTTTGAGAAAGCCAAGTTTTCTTACATCCCAAGTCTTCAGAAATCTTCATATTTTTCTAGTTTTGGGGAAGGAGCTTGTAATGTTCCAGTACATCTTACCTGTTTCATTCTTTTATTATAATCTTATTTTTTCCCCATGGCCTATTTTTTAGGCCTCT
This sequence comes from Protopterus annectens, assembly GCF_019279795.1. NCBI lineage: Eukaryota > Metazoa > Chordata > Ceratodontiformes > Protopteridae > Protopterus > Protopterus annectens. The sequence continues at coordinate 102,742,799 of NC_056743.1, read as the reverse complement.
TAAATTATACAGTATCATAGAGGATTGGATAAGAGTTTTCTTCCAGAGGGTCTAGGACAATTTTGAGACTGATAGCTGTATATGATAAATAATGTGTCAGAAGAATGTGGTTGTTATCTGTTAACTCTGATCTATAGAGGGAAACGTTAACGGGAGAAGACAATAAATACATTTTTTAACCAGGTAAAACAACAGGATATGCAGTCTACTTCTAGGGTTGAAACAGGAGCAGTGTCTAGTTGTGGGACTTAACTCAGAGTAACAGAATAGACATGTTTTATTTATTTATTTACTTTCCTTTACAATTTATTAACCAGGACGGGGCAGTGGTCCAAAGACAATTTTCAGGCACAGTCAGGGCCAAGATGCATTTAAATACAATATAATGAATATAGAGGGTTATAATCAGGTCACTGCTCATAATGTATATATCAGGTGTACTTGACATGGATGGTAAGAAATTCACCTCAAGAGGAAAGCTTGAAGAGGTGAATCTTGGCATTCATGTTTTTTTCTCAAATAACTTTTTATTGATTTAACAAAAAGGACAATGAAACAGTATGGCATGACAGTCTTGGCATCTATGGTGAGAACACAAAAAACTGCACTGTGATTGAAGATCTGATCAAAATTCTTTGTAGTGCAAGAAGATTTATCTGCTGCTTGTACTACTAGCTAGTGAAAAGGTAAGATTTTAAAAAACACACAATGGGTTGTGATGGCTTTGAAAGGTGGTAAAGCAGTGAGTGAGTGGCTAATGTCCTTACATATTCCTTGTCTAAGGGAAGTTTAATTCAAATTGCTATGTGTACTTTTGCAGACAGCAGGCAGAAATAGGAGCTGAAACAAAGCTGTTTCAAGTTGTGGTGTTGTTGTTTTCTGGTCAGTGGTGTCTGCTTTAGTGCAGACTTGAAGTTACCAGTGCAGCATTCTTAAGGTCGGGTCTCATGCTAGAGTTGTGCTGAACCAGGCTGTAATTTAGCTATTTTTTAGTGTGTAATCACTGCACTCCATACACTATAAATAGTCAAATATGCCAGAGATAAGAGCCATACCAAATTTGGCTAAATGACTATTTACTGGCTGCTAGGATCATCCATTTTAATCACACATTAAACAGTGCACATTGTCAAATGCAATACCATAAGGAAACATCATATTAAAAGCTCTTTACACTAAGCCAACACAAAACAAGGAACTAGAACAGTAGTGTTCCAAGACGATGTGCCATCAGAGTAGAGCCTTTGACCATTCCCACAAACCATATCAAATAACCCCATGGAACAGCATATCACACCACTCAGTTCTACCACAAAACATGCCTGTCAAATGCCAGGGAGAAAAGGGGAGGACTCTTGATCCTGCCCGCCTTGCTGTAAAAGTAGCCTGCTCCTCCCCACCAACTTGTTCACTGCTTCCTGCAAGCATAACTTCAAATGAGTATTAAATAAATCAAGGCCTGCATCACTCAGGTGAATACCATCATCCCTGTAGCACAGACAGTCCTTGCTCCAAAAGTCTCAAGGTTTGACTGATGAACATAGAAAACATGCTGCCCTGGCCACTCTGTGATTCACAAACTTCCTTGCCACTTCAGTGGATAAAACCTTGTCAGCCCCTCTCCAAATCAGACATAATTGCTGACCAACGTATCAAACTCCCTGGAAATAAATGCTGAAGACAAAAAAATCTTTGATGATGAGAGATACAAGTTTCCTTTTCAGTACTTTACACAAATCGTTCCCATCCAAATGAGCAATGACTACCTTAACTGAAGTGACTGACAGTGACTTTCGTTTACCATTGTTAATAACTGATACCACATGAAGTCTGTCTTCCTGTACATATAACGTGACAAATAACAGAATTTAAGCCAGAAAAGTTTCCTTTTAGCCTGAAAACTAATATATTTTCCATAAAAGATATAGGAAAAAAAACAGAAATTAGGACAATCCTTTGATGTGAAAATGAAACAAGAAATATTTCCAAGACGTTTGGCAATAATATTACTACACCAACAATAATACAATTAATTTAATGAATTACAGTCAACTGCCTCACCGTTAGACATTTCCCGTTCGATTCTCAGTTAGAGCATCTTCAGTGTGGCAACATGCGTGAATGGGCGTTCCTTCATTGAAGGTTGTGCGTTAGGCCTGGCAAGCCAGTACGTAAAAATCTACTGCCAATCATTAGCGGACTGGAGTTCCGCTGTGGCGACCCCTAACCGGGAAAAAGCTGAAAGACACAAATAAAACAAACAGTCAACTGATAACCCAACTTAAGCTCTAAATTAAACATTCTTGTCTAACATCTGGCAAAGCAAAGATTTCCTAATATATTTAAAAGCTTGCAATGTCCATCTACCCAACTTATAATAACTTCAATAGACTTATCCTGTCCTGCCAAATCTGTTGCCTTACCAATCCTGAATGAAATGTGAAGAAAATCTACTCTTCAGTAGCCCTTGACACCACAATGCCTTCTTCAACATCACCTCAAAATGCATTGGTCTACCATCAGAAAACTGAAAAAAAACCTAACTCTCATCCAATGCATGATGACAACTTCTTCTGTGACAACATCCAACTCACAGGACACAGGGAACAGGAGACTATCCCTTTGCCTTTCTAAATCTATTACCGGACTTCTCCCAATCTGAATCATTTTGGGCTTGGCTAACTGAAGTACAACTATACTATATGCAATGCACAAATCAGTCCACATAAGCCCTCTTAATTCATTGATCCTAAATGTACCTTCATAAAGAAAAAATATTTTTGCAGAATGTCCAGATTTTTGCCTAATATTTTTGGTCTGTTTCTCCAAAAATTGTGTTTTTCTGGCAAATTACTGACAGATCTCTGAGGATAACAGTCAGAAAATAATGACAGAAATTTGAATGATAGACCTTTTATAAGAGCCCCAGTGGAGCAGCGGTTAGCATTGTCACCTCACAGCAAGAGGTTCTCCTGTTTGATTCTCTGCTGGAGCGCCTTCTGTGTGGAGTCTGCATGTCCTCCCCGCGGTCGAGTGACATTAAAGACATGCAGGTAGGTGCGAACGTGAATGGGTGTGCATTCGTTGAAGGTTGGGTGTTGGGCTGGCAACCCAGTACCGTGAAAATCCACTGCCAATCACGAGTGGATCGGAGTTCCACTGCGACGACCCCTAACCGGGAAAAGCCGAAAGTCTAGACTCCATATCTTTTATACAATTCACAGTAATGCAAAACCAGATATTCTATCAACTTTTTAAGTTTGTAAGAGTGATATTTAAAAATTGTCCCTCTTTTTGGGCCTTTGTTCTCCCATTCATTATGGCTGTATGCATATTTCTTGCCCCAGGATGTTGAGAGGTATGATCATGGACATGATGACAGCCTATCAAGAGATACACACACCTACCATCACATATATACCCATGAGCAATTTGGTGGACAAACAATTCACCCAACGTTTTTGTATTTATATAGATTAAGACAAGCCATTTATTTATATTTGAGAAAGCAAAGTTTGGCTCACTTTTTCATTGTCCTTTTTAAGTGGACAGAACTAACTTTTGGATTTTTGCTGTAGATGTCACATATGGGGCATGGTTTGGTACTGCACATCCTGGTGTGCCTTAATCTGATTAATTGCCACATCATTTTGAATATGAAATGACATACTAATGTGAAGGTTAAGTAAAGATTTAATCTGCAAATGATATACCCTGCATGCCTTCAATATTGTATAAATAAATATATGTATCAAACTTAAGAAAAGCAATTGCTGGAATCCCACTGTGCTGATTTTTAGTGAAAATAATTTCAAGGACAAGTTCACAATCTAACAGGTGTTCTCCTGCCATTTTTTCAGATAATATGCAATAAAGAACACCTTTTTACAAAGCAAAGCACTTTTGCCCACACTTTTAATGAGCTTCTTCAAAAACACAAAACAGTCACTTAATTCTATTTGTACATTAAGTTAATTAGATAATTAATCACATGATTTTCACTTAAAAAAATACAAAGTTAAAAAGACATTAATGTTTATATATATATATATATATATATATATATATATATATATATATATATACATAGTTTCACTTCATAATCTTGAAATGCTGAAATTTTGAATTTCAGCATTTTGAGACCATAAAGCCGAAACCGTACAAAACCGAAACTCCACAAACAAGAAACCATAAACCCGAACACACAGCATACTCCACACCACACACAAACCACAACACCCACACCACAGAACAAATAAACACAAAAAAACCATCAAACACGTAAATACCTACACTACATAAAAGGAGGGAGCAAGCCCCCCTCACCCCCCTGCTTATATATACTAACTCCAAGATCGTACAAACAGTAAAAGACAGAACAGTCACACCCAGACATTCCACAGTCCCGCGCGTGCACACACACACACACACACACCAACATATCCAACAATTACACACTCGTACGTTAACCTACCTACCCTACATGTAACATAAAGCCATAACCGCAAATTCAAGATATTCAAATTTGCGATTATGCACTTTCCACATTTTAAAATTCGGCTTTATAGTCTTGAAATGCTGAAATTCGAGATTTCAGCATTTTGAGATTATAAAGTGAAACCATATTAAAAAAATATATATATATATATATATATATATATATATATATATATATATAATTATCTTCTATTTAAAAGTAGAAGTAAAATTATCTTCTATTTAAAAGTAGAAGTAAAATTATAATTGTTGTAATTTTAATAAGTACTTTATATTTATGCTTTAATTTAACCCAAGACTTTTATATGCATTTAACAAAAGCCGCTAGTTTACTTCCTTTACATCTAATTTATTGTTTGTCACCTGCAAACAATTTCATTTGAAACATGATTCAATACAAAAAAATGAAAACTTCCTAAATTCTAAACTAGATAAGACATGTTTTGCTAAAGCATTTGTTAAATCTTTATTTTTAATTGTAAGTAGATGTTCATAAATACTCTTTGACCGCTTTCTTGTATTTTTACCTATGTAGAAACTGTCACGATTCACATTTGGCTAAATATATTATAGAGTTACATGTGTATCTCCCAGTAGTCCAGATTTGTTTGAGTTGTTGAGTCTTTCGGCTTTTCCCGATTAGGGGTCGCCACAGTGGAACTCCAGTCCGCTAATGACTGGTAGTTGATTTTTACGTGCCAAGTTACCAGCCCTGACGCACAACCTTCAACGAAGGTATGCCCATTCACGCATGCCTCCACGCAGAAGACGCTCTAGCTGAGAATCGAACTGGACAGCGTCTTACTGTGAGGCGACAACGCTACCGCAGCACCACCACTGCGGGTCTCTTAAAATAATACTTGAACACTCATTTACAAATCTACAGTATTTACAAATGTGGCATTTAAGCATGCCATTTTTACTGTTCTTGAAATTATTTTCACTGAAAATCAGCACACTGAGATTCCAGACATTGCTTTTCTTAAGTTTGATTCATTGGTTTACAGCATTTATTGTGGTTGATGGTTGTTTAGTGTTGACTGCATTCAGTCACCTAAGCAGTCAACAAATATGCAAGACTGCACAATTTCAGGGGATGGGGAATATGTCCTTACCTCAATTTTGTGTGATCTTATAATTAGTATATATAATAAGTAGGGGATGGATATTCGTTTGCAGGGGGATTGCCCTGCCCCTGCAAAAACAATGATTTATCATGTTTTTTGTTTTGGATTTTGCATGTGCACAGTTTATTTCTCAGCACATGCCTAGAAGTGTGTCAATATTGGTGCTTTAGAGCTTATTAGATTGTTTTTTTACAGATGACTTCACATGCTTTTGACCATATTTAATGTGTGTGTGTGTGTGTGTGTGTGTATATACATATATATATAATATGGGTAAATTTGTTTTTGTCATAAGATTTAATCAGTGAAATGTGAATGTGTAGATCTTTTTACCGATTTCTGTTTTGTCAATCACTGAGTGTTTCCATCTATTTATGTCTGAGATCAGTAAACATTGGAAATGGAAATTTTTAATTTTCCCCACTGTTTTTTAATCTGGGATGTGGAATATTTAAAGTAGTAGGGGTATGTGGGATGCAAAGGTTCTTACCCCCCAACAAACACAATTGTTTGAATTTTTTTTCAGTGATGAGGATATTCAGTTGAATGGTACTGTAGCTTGAAGGATCAAGTTCACTATTAAAGGTAACATAACAATGACAGTAACAAAATGTTTAGAGACTGAGGTTAAGGTCCAGAAGGATGACCAGACATGAACAAGACATGTGTACTCAGTTACAGAGTATATAACCAGTGGGATATATACAGGAGGTGGTTCAGATCACAGGTTAATAGAATTTGATGTTTGTTGGTAGTATGGTGAAGGCAGGCCAGGCAACTTATAATATGGTGGTTCTGAAGAGAAGTAAGGCTGATACAGATGGAGGTGATTTAACTGTAATAGAAAGAATTGGGGGGACAGGAGAGATATATTTTGTGTGGGTAGGGTTTGTACTAGACGGTTGGTAGCAGAGAAGATGAAGATGTAGTTGGCTATGAGTTGGGTTAAGTAGGAATTTGCTACTTTGTAAATGGAGTGGTATGCAGTAAGCTGATGAAATGAGACTGGGAGTAAGAGAAAAGAAATAATAGAACTGGAGCAATGCACTTGTACGTAATGTATAATGCAGTAGTTAACAAGAATGGTTAGTTTAGGAGTGCAACTGATAGTTATTGCAGTATGGCAATTAAGATAACATGTACACTATAGTATTATCCAATGTGACAAGCTTTCTGTATTCAGTGTAATCAACCTTTGATGTAAACTGCTCCCTGTTTGTCAGCTCATGTATGTTTTTTATCTAAAAATGTAAATTATGTAGTGATGTACAGGACTTGTTTGCTATTGCTGTCTGCTTGCTTTCTTTGATAAGCTGACTTGCCTCACCATGGAATGGAATTGTCCATGTTTTCTGGCAACTTGTTTAAAAAAAAACAAAGACTTTACTTTAAAAAAAAAAAAACTCTCCAGAGCTGATGGTGTTCTTTTGTCTGTTTGGACTTGGAAATCCTCGCTAACCCCCATGGTGTATACTGAGTAAGTCCTGCATCTTCCTTTTCTTTCTGTTTTCTTGGGACTGTTATTTAAACTTGGGAGATTCTAATGTGTGGATAGAATTAAACAATGGGGTGGGATTTATGACCTACACTCCATTTGTCAGAGTTTGTTAAACCACAAGCAACTGTTTGAACCCAGTGTAATAAACTTACTTTTTCGTGAGTCCTGGCCATGGATGAAAAAAAATTCTTTGTACCCACTCATCCTCATACCCAGTTAACAAATAAAGAAATATAGTTACAAATAAAAAGAGCATTTTGCAACTGCTTAATGATATTAATTATACAGTCACAAGTTTATGGGATAGATATATTAGTAGGGAACTAGGAAGTAATTGTTCAATAAATTAGATGCAATCATAATGGCATTTGTATGTATCTATGTATTAATTAATGTAGCTGGTTACGTCACCTGCAGATTTAACCATTGTTGAGCTTACATGCGATAGCTTATTGGGGAATGCAACTGTTTGTTGCTGGAAAGGTGATCACATTTCAGAAAGTGAAAAATAAAAGTTCAATGGCATCCTGTCATAGTGGCAGGGCTCATTGAAGTGCGAGAAAGTGGGAAAGTGCTGTTTTACTCAATTTCTCCATGTTTGTGTGTTTTTTATGCTTTGCGACCTTGGGAAATTTCTGTTTTCCCTGGTGACACTGACCTCCCATGATTTTACATGTTTTGAGTTTGAATGATGTCATGTCGATTAAATAAGATACAACTATTCATAGTTAACCATCTGTATTTCTTATCTCCTTGGACTTCAAAATGGCTATAGCAAAAGATTCACCAGTTAAGCAATGCTGTCTATTTCAACACTGTTATGGAGCTCTTGTCACAGCTGTGCATGAAATAATGCCATTTTAATCTATTTTTGTATTCTTTGTAATACTTGTGAATATTTGTAACCACTGAAACTGTTATTTCTTTCTTTATTTTATTCAGAGTGGAAATGTACTAAAGGCCATTAACTTTCTTCTGTATTTTTATAGTGCCTGCCTTTGTTATGTGTTTGTGAATGCTCTCTTATTTACTGCTTCACAGCATATTAGTGGTGTTTGCAGAATCATTTCATGGGTAACTTAAGTTTCTGAAGTTTTTCCAGCCCTAATGAACAGTGAACTGATTACTTAGAATTCTTTAATGAGTAGAGTGCAGATTAGAAAATGCTGTGGATCTTTGTGCCGTATGAGAAGTTTCATGAGATCTAGAAAAAATTGAGGAAGAAGTCATAATATTTCAGCTGCTGAATGCATTAGTGTTGTGTAAATGATTCAGTAATATTGTACTAGAAGAAAATATCATTGTAGCAGGTTTCAGAGAAACTTAATTTGTTTAAACAGACAGGTTCACATGCACGTGCATTTGCGTATCTGTATATATATATATATATATATATATATATATATATATATATATATATATATATATATACACACACACTCACACACAGTGCTTATAAATGCACAGAAATATTTTTACTTTTTCCATATGCTAGCAAACAAAATAATTTACCGACTGCGTTATGACACTATGTAGCATATTTAAAATACTGCAAGTTACTATACTTGACCTAAGTATGAAATATGTGGTTCTTTTCCAGAAACTGTAGTATATCTACTATACTTAGTAAGCTTTCAGGCATTATGCTGCAGAGAACTAAAGTTTAGTGGGTCACACTGGCACTAATCCATCACCAATATATAAAATAAAGCAAGAGCTTCTGCTTTCAGATATAATTGAGTTTTAAAGCCTATCATTTTTAGAACCTCATCTGAGGTAAAAAATACAGAACAAAATCAGCAAAACATGAATATCCTGTGTAAAGGAAGTGATTACCCTGCTAAGGCTATGAGATCATGTCCAGCTGTACTTTGTTGCTAAAGGTATGTATTCGTGTAGCTGCGGATCAGAAAGCTTCACTTCAAAATATTGTATGAATGGATGGCCTCACCAACTTGAAATTCAATAGGCTTTCTTATACTTTCAGCTCTCTTTGATTCATGACTTGAAGTTTCAAATACCTTTCAGAAAGCATTAGTATACTCTACACTTTCCAACAGTAAAATCTTTGTACTGGCTTGTAACCCTATCAGCCGCTTGGTAACTGTCTCACAGTAGAACACAGGTAAGATGACAAGGCCTTCTAACTGGTAGCCTGGCTCAAACTGTTGCATAAATCTGCCTATTTGTAAAAGCATTATAGCTGCAAATGTGCCATGTACAAGAAGTGTTCAATATTTATTCACTTAAACCATATATTGGTACTTCTTTTACATTTTAAAAAATATATTACATTTCTAAAATGTGTTGCATCACTTTGTACAGACTGTAGTATAACTGAAGAGCACTGTTGATGTGCTTTAGTTTTATAGTTGCATATATTTTTCATGATCTTTCCACAATGGAACCAGCCTAACAAAGCAAAATATATGTGAACAGGATGGAAGATGCTTATTGAGTCAGTAAAAGTATACTGCAAGTCTCACTCAGAAACTAAACTGACTATAAACCTTCGTGTGTGTGTGTGTGTGTGTGTGGGGGGTTGCCTTGTTTCTTTCTAGCTGAGAGAATTCACAAGCTAATTTATTCCACCTATATCTATATTACAAAAATGCTTATTGAATAAGCTTTAAGGCATGCATATCTATCTATCTATCTATCTATCTATCTATCTATCTATCTATCTATCTATCTATCTATCTATCTATCTATCCATATGGTATTTATTGCTTTTGTCACATTACTGTTTTGTTCACATTTGTTTAGTCTCCAGAATTTGATTGACTAAAAAAATGGCTGACGGGTATTGACAGGTGTGTCTGACTGAAAGATTCTCGACATTAGAGAAATGCCCTTTCCCTGACAATTGTGCAGTCTCAGAGATGGCAGGTGGTGTGGGGCTGCAGTGGGAATTGCCCCTGCAACATTTTTCATTTTTTTTTTATTTTGCATGTGCTGAGTGTTGATCAGTGCACACATAGTAGTCTGTCAACGTGTGTTGTTTTAATGATTTTGTGTTGAAGTTGTGTACATCACCATTTGCATTATTATTCTTTATAGAGTATTTGGATATATGTATATATATATATATATATATATATATATATATATATATGTGTGTGTGTGTGTGTGTGTGTGTGTGTGTGGTTTACTATCAAAAGCACAATGATCAGAAGCATGACCATTGAAAATTGCGAGGCATGAGATCACCTCATGAATATTAAGTAGCTCACATGATCGACAGTGAAATATTGAAGGTCAGTTGTCGAGAATAAAGTGGAAATACCACAATTTGGAAATGCTGAAAATTCCTATCATAGTTTTGCACATTGAAGCATGCGAGCATGTCAACAGTGACATTATGACTGTTGAACATTTCACTTTCGGACATTAGCAAGTCGTGTTAGTCCTGTCCAATATTTTGATAATAAACCATTATATATATGTATGTGTGTGTATATATATATATATATATATATATATATATATATATATATATATATGTGTGTGTGTGTGTGTGTGTGTGTCTATAGATAGCTATACACACACACACTTATATATATATATATATATATATATATATATATATATCTATATATTTTCATTTGTTTACTGGGAGTGTCCATCTGAGATGGACGTTCATTTTCAGTGGAGGCCCAGGGAAAAAAGCTCCATGTTATGCAAAGAATTAAAACATTTACAGAAAGTATGAATATAAATAAAAGTTCAACTGATACCAAATAGTAGAACAATTTTTACAAATATCTGAGATAAAGTCAACAGATACAAAATAGTTCAATTATTTTTTTTTTCAAATATCTGAGGTAAGGTAGTTGGTTAAAACAACACAGGACATGGAATGTGTTTACATGAAAATGTCATGTGACTCATGTCTTATCAAGATGTTAAAATTCAATATAAGTAATGAGTTGCTTAGATCTTTGTTTAGATACAAGAAATACTTGTGCCTTATGATGGTTCAGCCTTTCTGTAGGAGAGAGGAGGAGAAGATGTTGAGACTTAGCCGTTAGATATTAGTCCTTAGTTGTTAGAAATTAGTACTTAGATACTTGGACCAAGAGCAGAACCGGATGACTTGAGAAGGGTGTGGTGAGTGGTCATCCAGGGGAAGAGCAGGAGCATAGCTAGTTGCTGTTTAAGTAATTCTTGAGGAGTGATTTGAAACTTTTTGTATTAGCGGTGTCAACGATTGGTTGTGGAATGTAGCTCCAGATCTTGGATATTTTGTATAAATAAAGGGATTCACCAAAGCTGTTGTCTTTTGGGGTTATTAGTAATAATTTATCAGAGGATTTCAGAGTTCTGTTATTGGTATATGGCTATGTTAGGTCTCTAAGACCTGGGCAGTTGTTTGACTGTTGGATGATGGAGTGGTTGATGGTTAGTTGGTTTAGGTGGAGGAGGTTGGGAATTTCATTCCAGTTTAGTTCTAGTTCTTGTAGTGCAGAGCAGTGGTGTGTTCTCTTTGGATGGTTAAGGGCAAATCTAGCTACATTCTCATAGCAGGCCTTGAGTTTGTTTAGGTCTGTTTTTCTAAGATTTGTAAAGATGGGGGAAGCATATAGCAGGGTGGAGAGGAGATGTGTGCTGGCTATAGTCTGTCTGCAGGTATTTGTGAGGAATGGTTTTGCTCTATAGAGACCTCTAAATTTAATGCTCACCTATTTAATGGCTAAAGCCAAATGTGTATCAAAATTTAGTGAGTTATCTATTGTTACTCCAAGAAGTTTTGTATGTGCTACTGATTCTATTATGGTATTGTTAGATGAAAAGATACTGAAGGTGGATTGAGATCCTTGTGATTTGCCTTTAGCAAAGATCATCATTTTAGTTTTGTTTGGGTTGAGTATTAGCTGATTAGTAGAAAGTTATTGTTCTGTGTCTAGGAAGGATCTTTATGTTATTTCCAGGAGTTTGGGGAGAGTTGGGGCTGAGGATATAAGGGAGGAGTCCATCAGCATATTGAATAATGGTAGCCTTGTTAGTAGCAGTAGTAGTTTATTGGTGAATATAGATAAGAGTAGTGGGCCAAGGATTGACCCTTGAGGTACACCCACTGAGACTGGTAGAAGAGTGACTTTTGCCACTTAATTGCTTCTTGACAGTCAGTTAAGTAGTTGTGGAACCAGGCTAGTGCTGTTTGGGAGAGGTTTATGGAAGCTAGTTTATTTAGTAGTTTTTGATGAGATACTATGTCTAAGGCTTTTGACATGTCTAGGAATATATATGAGACTGGCCATTGTTTTTAAGCTGGTTGATGGTATTGGTGAAGCAAATTAAGGCTGTTGTGGTGCTATGCTTTGGTCTGAAAGCTTGTTGTGAGTTTAAAAGAAGGTTGGTCTGTAGTAGATTGTCTAACAGTTGTTTGTGAATGCATTTTTCAAGGATTTGGGGGCAGAATGGCTATGGGTTGATAGTTAGATAACTCTGTTGTGGGGCCACCTTTATGCAAACGTATGATATGAGATATTTTCCACTATTTAGGTATGTGTTGTTCTGTGATAGACTGATTTATTAGAATAGAAATGGAGTATGCGATTCCATCTGCTGCTAATCTAAGAAATTCGTTGGGTAATTGGTCAGCAGCTAGAGCAGCAGATTTTAGTTTGCTAAGAAACAGTTTTATAGTATTGGTTTGAACTGTTTTGATAGTGAATGAGTTACAGTTTGGGAGGGCTCCTAAATGTAGTGTTAGGGGTGTGTTGTTGTCCTGGTTTACTAGAGACAGTATTGAGTGTATGAATTGGGAATTAAATTGGAATGCAGTACTGTCAGAGAAGTTAGGGGTGGTGGGAGATGGGATAGTAGTTTGACCTGGGTTTAGGATCTGTTTTATAGTTCCTCAAAAATTCTGAAGGTTGTTCTGGTGTTTTTGTGTAGCAAGCTATACCAAGTTTTTTGTCATTTTTTTATTTTTCTTTTGACTTGGTTTCTTAGTTGTTTGTATGTAAGCAGAGAGGGTTGTAATTTGGTTTCCTGATATTTGGACCAGGCTCTATCTCTCTTTTTGAGAAGTTGCTTGGTCTCCTTGGAAAGCCATTGAGTTGATTTTGATTTAACTTATGTTTTCCTTAGAATGGCAAGATTTTTTAGAACTCTGAGGAACGTTTGATTGATTATTTGTACTGCTGAGTCTAGTGGGAGTTGTTTTAAAGGTGACCAGTTGTAATGTTGTAGTAGGGATTTAAATAGCTTGGGATAGAAGCTTTTTTGTTTCATATGTGTTTATAAATTATGTTTTTGGAGTATAAGATTGGTGTTGAACTAGGTAGGTGGGCTTGTGGTCACTCAGACTGTCTGGAAGGCAACCTGCACATTGGAAAAGATTGGGCTTGTAAATAAAGATCCAGTCAAGGATAGTTTGTTTCTTATTTTTTTTTTGTCACCTCTAGTTGGGGATGTTATCATCTGGGAAACCCATACAAGTTGATAAAGTTGGATGGATCTTGGGAAGAGCAGGTATTCCAGTCCAAATTAAAATCTCAGTAAATAAGCTAAGCAAGGCACTGGACGAAGGTTCGTCTCCAAGTATAATAAAATAAATCTAAAATTAAATATCAAGGCACCAAACCACACAGCCACGGAACAAAGCTTTTATTGTAAAACAAAGCAAAATGGAATAAGTGCTTATATGCTTAAACAATCGCCTCTTCAGAATACCTCACTGAATATCAGTTAACAAGTTAAACACTTAGTTAACCTATTAAAATTAAGCACTTCACAACATCCAATAACAACTTTCACAGAATTAACATATACATAAATACAAGAACATATTCATAAGACTTAAAAATACAAAAAACATCTCATATTACGTGTCATACTTATAAAAATAAAAATAATAAAAATAACAATAATAAAAATAAAAATAAAACCGTATTAATGAGATAGTGGGCGAGTCCATAAAAAAGGTCTCAGTGTCTCAGTATCATTAATCCCTGGTGGTTTATCTACTTTAAAGTACACTATCCATTTCTGTTCTGCCATCTCTGTCCTGTTCTTTAAATCTCCATCCCTAATATTCTCACTCAAAACCTCTAGCACAAAAAACTTAAATGTATGCTGTCAACCTTTAGCTTTAATATGTTATGCTAAAGCATTACTCACTTTCTCATTTCTGATGTCCCTAATATGTTCAAGTATTCGCTCCTTAAAAGAGTGGTTAGTTTTCCCAATATAAAAAGCATTGCACACCTAAAAATAACTAAAGTATATTACATTTTTGGTCTTACAATCTGCATAAACCTTACATTTTGTCACCACACCTATTTCTGGATGTATATAATTTAGTCCTACATGGGTAAAGCCACATGCAGAGCAGCATGTGCAAGAATACATTCCATGTCTCTGTGAATCTCTCATTGGTCTAAATTCATGGGATATATAACGCAATTGTCTCTCAAGCGACAAATTGTTCTTAAAAGAAAAATAAGGTCTATCACTAACAACCTCCCTGGGGAGGCCGCGGTGGTGCAGCGGTTAGCATGGCCACCTCATAGCAAGAGGTTCTCTGGTTCAATCCTCGGCTGGGGTGCCTTCTGTGCGGAGTCTGCATGTCCTCCCTGTGGTCACGTGGGTTTCCTCTGGGTGCTCCGGTTTCCTCCCACATTCCAAAGACATGCTGTAGATGAATTGGACACTCCAAATTGGCCCTAGGCATGAGTGAATGTGTGTTTGTGCCTTCTGTGGAAGGTTGGGTGCTGGGCTGGCAACTCGACACCATAAAACTTCACTGCCAATCATGAGCAGACAGGTGATCTGCTGTGGCGACCCCTAACCGGGAAAAGCCAGAAGAAGAAGATTAACAACCTCCCTGAGTTCATCAGCTTTTAAAATATGCCAATTCCTTTTAATGATGTCACAAAAAACATTACTATCATTAGAATAGGTTAAAGGGATGCTAATAATATTATCTACTGTCGATGATTCACACTATCACAAACTACACTAGGTTCCGAGAAGTAGGGTCTACCTTTAGTCCCCCTCTCCTTCAATGATTGCTTAATGCAATCATCTATCTCCTTCTCTGAATATCCTCTAGCCATAAAATTTCCTTTGAGTGTTTCTGTAGCTGCTCCCAATTGTGTATCATCATTATGTAGCTTCATTTTTCTAAGGATTTGTCCTCACATAACATTTCTAGGATGCATACTGTTTTTATGTAGGAGACCAAATTAAAATTAACATCCTATCACTGAATTAAAATTAAAATTCAAATTAAATTATTCTTAGAATAATTTAATTTTAATTCAGTGATAGGATGTACTTTTTAGTGCTAGAAATGATGATTTCTGTTGGTAGTTAGATGCTTAAATATGTGTTTATTGTTATCTCCATTTGATCTGAAGAAGGGTCTTAGAACCCGAAAGAGCTCATGTTGTTGTTACATATTTTATTTATTTTTCACAATAAATAGTGGTTTATCCTCAGCCTGGTGGATGTATGGAGATGTTTTTTAGTTTATATATATATATATATATATATATATATATATATATATATATATATTTGTGTGTGTGTGTGTGTGCATTTAGGAAGAGTGAAGTTTAGTTTGTAGGAGGAACTATTGATCTACTGTGAAATAGATCATCTTAAAATATAAATATATATATATATATGTATGTATGGGTCTATATTATGTTTCCAAAATGGCAAAACACCGAATGCTGTTTCAGCGACACATAAACAGTGAAATACCACTAACGTGAATGACCAGGCCACCGCTTTTATTCCTAACGAAAAAGAATCAGTAGACCAACCAGACATGACACACCATCTAAAACATAAACTGGGGGGCTGTGCCCCCGCCCCCCTAACTAAATAAACCAAATCAGAGATCGCACTACAGTGGGGTAAAGAGCAATTTCCTGTGACTGTATGCAACATCAAATCGTATGTAATAATTCTTATTGCATTTAATGTAAATCCTATGAATTGTAAATTGTAATTTTTTTATTGCCTGTTATATATGTAATAGTTTTAAGCTTATGTTAAACATTGTCTCTCTGTAATGCTTTGTGTAGCTTTTCTCCCCGGGCCTCCACTGAAAATGGGTCTCTGACCCAGTGGACTTTCTCAGTCAACAAATGCTAATAAATAAATAAATAAATAAATATCTGGTTGGGGAGTTAAAAGTGTGTCCTGCAGGAGCAGAAATGAAGTGCTAGGTATGAGCAAGAATACAAAGACCCATCATGACTGCCTGGATGCTGGCCTCCTCTGTATGGTCACCTCTTTTTGTTGAGGGTACTTCCCTAATACAGAAATGGTAAGGCTGAGTCTTATGAGCGGGACTATTCATGTTTGCCAGGCATGGGGGAAAAAGCATGAATATAAAATAAATATAAAACCTCTCAGAATATAAAGAAGAACAATTATAGTACAGATAGAGTTGGTAGAGATAGAATGAAAGAAAGGTTAGGAACAGTTAGAAAGAAATATATGGTGATTTTGTTTGGGGAAGCCTCGTTTCCAGACAAGCTAGTAAACTGTTTTTCTCTAGCTTTTTATTAATGCTCTATATTGCTTATTAATGCTCTATATTGCTTATTAATGCCCTATATTGCTTATTAATGCTCTGTACTGCTTATTGTAAGTAATTGGAGGAAGTAAGGAGGGTAGGGTGAGTAATAACATTTAAACAGCTTGATTTGGTATTGTGTGTGATTAAGGCTTTTGTATTCCAATTACAAGAAATAAACTTTATTGATATGTTTTAATATAAGAGATACAAACAGGATACTACCATCCAAAGACTTCTACCAGAACAAGAAAATCCGCGTAACAGCAAGTAAAACAGCTGAAGTAGAAGTCACCACGATAATGGATAAAATAAGACTGTATTTGTTATCGAAACAAGCGCTTTCACATACTACCAAGGTATGCTTCTTCAGGTTTATAAATCAGTTCATTCTGGCAAATATTTATATACAAGATATTTTATCTAATGAATCAATTAATCAATTAATCAATTGAGATAGCTCATCAACTATTCCACTATTTCATTTTAAAGCAACATGATTCACTAAACTTATAAAACACACAATGAAATAAAGCAGAATAAAATAATATAATATAAAAGTAAAAATAGTACTTGTCATTGTTAAATAACATATATTCAATACTTATTCACTACTAAAAATGCAGAATATATGATGTATATATAATAGTGAATCATGTTGCTTTAAAATGAAATAGTGGAATAGTTGATGAGCTATCTCAATTGATTAATTGATTAATTGATTCATTAGATAAAATATCTTGTATATAAATATTTGCCAGAATGAACTGATTTATAAACCTGAAGAAGCGTATCTTGGTAGTACGTGAAAGCGCTTGTTTCGATAATAAATACAGTCTTATTTTATCCATTATCGTGGTGACTTCTACTTCAGTTGTTTTACTTGCTGTTACGCGGATTTTCTTGTTCTGGTAGAAGTCTTTGGATGGTAGTATCCTGTTTGTATCTATTATTTTGGTTGCTCTCTTGTTTGGATTTTTCTACCTTCACACGATGGAAACACCTACAATTGAACTTGACTACAACCCTGGAATTAAGAGTAATGTCAGTGATTGGAATAACATCTTTCATCAACATAAAAATGCAAGAAAGCTACACAAGAACTGTACGGTGGTTGAGGAATGAACTCTGCTCGTACAACAGGACAAAAGTCACCAGCAAATAATAGATCCAATTCAAAAGTAGATGAATCCAATGCAGTAATTTATTGCAACCAAGTTGAGCGCTTTCGGCTGTACCCCAGCCTTCATCAGAACAAATAACACACCTAAGCAAAGTACTATATATACACACATACCTCATACTAATTAATCAATTAAATAATCAAAATAAAAACCGCCAAAATGTTTAAAGTTACATAGTACTTAATAACTTTTGACACTACTCTACACTCAATATTTCAGTAACCCAGATAAGAATATGGGATTCTTACATATGAATAAATGTTAAAACATGACAAGAAATTCTAAAAACAATGTACTAATATTTAGAAACAATATACTAATATTTAAAACAGAACTGATGTCCTTCCAATAGGTACATACTAACAAATGAAATGTGAGATAAATGCAAAGTATCTAAATATAAACCAGATATAATGAAAATCAAAACTGTAACACAATAAAATAAAATAGTACTACTAAGAAATTATTCCAAAGGAATACAGGTTGTATATTTGGCTGTCTGCACCATATGCAACGCACATTACATAGGTAAAACAGAGAGGCAGCTGAATAGACGTATTTACGAACACCTGTATAAAATAGGGAAGCATGACACCAAAAACGCATTATACAGGCATATATTAGAAAAGGGAGATGATCACAGTTTCTTATTTTCCATCATAGAACAGGTGGATATCACTCCCTTTGGAGGGGATTGGAAAATGAAATTGGCATTGTGCGAAAGCAAATGGCAAATTTTAACAGACTCCACGAGACCTCCTGGTCTCAATGATTTTATAAGTATAAAACCTTTTTTAGCTTTGGAATAATTTCTTAGTAGTACTATTTTATTTTATTGTGTTACAGTTTTGATTTTCATTATATCTGGTTTATATTTAGATACTTTGCATTTATCTCACATTTCATTTGTTAGTATGTACCTATTGGAAGGACATCAGTTCTGTTTTAAATATTAGTACATTGTTTCTAAATATTAGTACATTGTTTTTAGAATTTCTTGTCATGTTTTAACATTTATTCATATGTAAGAATCCCATATTCACATCTGGGTTACTGAAATATTGAGTGTAGAGTAGTGTCAAAAGTTATTAAGTACTATGTAACTTTAAACATTTTGGCGGTTTTTATTTTGATTATTTAATTGATTAATTAGTATGAGGTATGTGTGTGTATATATATTACTTTGCTTAGGTGTGTTATTTGTTCTGATGAAGGCTGGGGTACAGCCGAAAGCGCTCAACTTGGTTGCAATAAATTACTGCATTGGATTCATCTACTTTTGAATTGGATCTATTATTTGCTGGTGACTTTTGTCCTGTTGTACGAGCAGAGTTCATTCCTCAACCACCGTACAGTTCTTGTGTATCTTTCATCAACATGATAATCCATTATTGAACTTAGAACTGCATCTTCCTACCACCTTAAGGAACACAGATACTGTGGAAAGCCTTAAAGAATTTTATAATGGTCTCAGGGAACTTGAGAATGATTTGTATAAATTACATAGACTAATTTGGCAGAGAAGGCATTTGGAAGCATGCCTCCATTTCCATGTGATACCTCGGGGCATGCGAGTCTTATGCATGCCCACCTATGGTGATAGCCACCCTGAACTTCTGAGAACGTGGCAACAATGAATATAGATTTTAGTAATCAATATATAAAACTTTTGATTGATTACTTTACTCCAATTGAAAATGAGCTAGTCACAAAAGTAGAGGCTTTGCATAAAGATCTACTGAATCAATATAAAGGAGAAGTTTATGAGAAAAAACTTGATGCAATGTTTGTACAAGTCATCACGTATAGCGATAGACTGCAGCAACTGAAATATAAAAAACTACAGAGAGACTATCATGATTTTTTATCCGGACAAATTTTTGTTTGGCCTAAGCCTGGTGATCAATCTAACATCCGACAAAATCATCTGCCCCATGATGATAATAGTATTATCAATGCAACAGATTCTTCAGAGTCCTTGAGTCCGATTAATACGGAAATGACGTTATCGATAAGCACCAGGAAGCAAGATGAGTTGCCAGTGGGCGAAACGCCACCACCGAATCAACAAGCTCTAAAGGAATCAAATTCCCTTGGAGCGAGACCAAAACTTGCTACAGGATTAACCCAAAATGCTTTTTTGCCATTACCAGTAGAATACAGAGCCCGAATATCGACGCGGTCCAACAGTCGAGGAAGAAGAAAGAGGAAGTATTCGGGGGAGATAACCGAGGTAAGGAGAAAGAACAGGAATTGAGGCAACTCGTATTTAATTTCTCGAGTCGTGAACTAACTATGTATGAAGTAGATCTTCTGAACAAAGGACTCTCCTTCATTCCATCCCAGGGTAGTAACCTTTCAGAGGTTCTTATTGACTTATGTCTCTTTGTGAGAACCCTAACATTAAAATTATTGTTTAAAGACGCTAATACGTCTAACTCTAACACTGGTGAACAATTTAAATGTAAAAGTATGTTTATACCCACTCTTTCGCCTAATGTTGAATGTTTTGCAAGGTTATGTGAACAAGATCTATATGATTACTTTTCCAAAGGTAAATCTAAGCATGTGTTTCATAATTTAAATGCAAATGAGAAACTTTCACTCAAGAGTTTACAACAGGATTTAAGCTTAGTATTTAAACCAGCTGATAAGGGTGGAAGTATAGTGGTAATGGACTCCACCCTATACACTAAGCTAATGCTAGATATGCTGAATGATGATGCAGTCTATAAATGTATAGAGCATAAGCAATTAATATACATTGTGAAACAGGTCCAAGATACTTTATATGACCTTCTCATGTGCAGACAAATTTCTAAGGAACTATATGAATATTTCTTGCTAGATCCCCCTTTTATTCCTGTGATTAAAGGCCTTCCTAAAGTACACAAAGGGGTTTTTCCACCTCCCCTACGACCAATAGTATCTGGTGAAAAATGGGTAACAGAGAATATTTCTCGTTACATTGAATCTAAATTGGGACCCTTAGCCAGAAAAATACCTACCATTTTAAAAGATACCCATGAACTATTAAATGATTTACAGACTCTAGCTGTAGACAATGTTTTACCCTCCTCGATTATTTTGATATCATTGGATGTCAAAAATCTTTTTACAACTATCCCTAATGAGTATGGGATCGAGGCTATCAGGGAATTTATACATGCAGATGGAACACTTGATAATGACTCTCAAATGTTGATTTGTACACTACTAGCGATAGTTTTGAATAATAACATCTTTTTATTTCAAGACACTTTATATGCACAGACTTGGGGGGTAGCCATGGGCACCCCCTGTGCGAATTCTTATGCTAATCTAGTGATGTATCAATGGGAATGCAGGTTTTTGTTTGATAGTGCATTTTTCAAGCATATCTTACTATACAGACGTTTTGTAGATGATGTACTAATACTTTGGAAAGGAGATGATGAATTATTGAGACATTTGGTCCCCTATCTAGAATCTACAACTGATTTCTTGAGGTTTACCATGGAGAAATCTGTTAACAAGATAGATTTTCTAGATGTTACCATTTTTAAAAAACTGGATGGTGCAATCTCCACTACTCTATATAGGAAACCCTGCTGGAGAAATGCAATACTACACTATAATAGCATACATCCACGCCATATATTCCCGAACATTGTTAAGAGTCAGATTTTGAGAATTTTCCATCTATGTAGCAATGATAAAGATAGAGATATACAATTAAATTTAATAGAGGGGTTATTTGTTAACAGGGGATACTCTAGTTCTCTGATTAAAGATGTGAAAAATTCAACCTTTCGTTCTAAATCTCAGATAAATGAAAGACAGAGAACAAAAAACTTATGCAAAACTAACCGGCATGATACTAAGGCAGCTTTTACAACCAGATATACTAATGATATTAAATACATTAATAATATCATTAGAAGAAATTGGAAGGTATTGTTATTAGATACACAAGTAGCAGAGGTTGCTGGCAAAAGACCCACTTTTAGATATAGGAATAGTAAAAGTCTAAAGAGAGTATTATGTATTGAAAAATTAAACAGACCTGTGTTTGATCTTAGACAGTCTTTGAGACATGGAACATATCCATGCAACAGTTGCAACATGTGCAACTTTATTTCTAAAAATCAACAATTCACTGTACCATATCTAGAGTATACATTTATACCTAATTTTTATGCAACGTGCAATTCTAAGAATTTAGTATATTTGGCTACCTGTGTCGCATGCGAGGCGTATTATGTGGGGCTAACATCTAGAAGGTTAAAAGATCGCATTTATAACCATAGTTATGATATGAGGAAAATGATTTTAACAAATGCTTTGGCTAAACATAAATATGCATTCCATGATAATGATTTTAAATTTAGGGTACTACAGATAGTAAATAAAAGTAAACGGGAAGGCGATAACATGGGTTATTTAGAGCTGGTTGAATTAAATTGGATTCTAAGGCTGAGAGCACATATTGAACCAGGGCTTAACCAGGCAGTAAATATAAAGCCAATATTGGCTAGGCGTAGATGAACTATGGGTGTTGGTCTCCATTGATAGTATATTAAAATATTTGAGATGTTTTTTAATGTATGCAGTTAGTTTGTACGAGTGCTTCATTGATGTGCTGGACATTTAGTCTGGATATATATTTTTCAATTCTTCATGTTTTTTATGTTTTATGTTTGGAACTATTAAGGAGCTATATTTTTAGTTTTAAAGCAATCTCATATACATGTTCTTTTTGCAATGCTATTTATTTATATATGTTAATATGAAATTTTCAGTGACATATGAATTGAATGGTTCAAATATATTTATATATTTACATATTATATATACATCATATATTCTGCATTTTTAGTAGTGAATAAGTATTGAATATATGTTATTTAACAATGACAAGTACTATTTTTACTTTTATATTATATTATTTTATTCTGCTTTATTTCATTGTGTGTTTTATAAGTTTAGTGAATCATGTTGCTTTAAAATGAAATAGTGGAATAGTTGATGAGCTATCTCAATTGATTAATTGATTCATTAGATAAAATATCTTGTATATAAATATTTGCCAGAATGAACTGATTTATAAACCTGAAGAAGCGTACCTTGGTAGTACGTGAAAGCGCTTGTTTCGATAATAAATACAGTCTTATTTTATCCATTATTGTGGTGACTTCTACTTCAGTTGTTTTACTTGATGTTTTAATATAAGGTGGGGGTGTTTTTATGAGTGTAATCTTTCCATAGTCCTTATCATGTTGCAATATTGGTTAATTCATTACATGATGTAGTTAATACAGCTATAATGAATAGGTAGAGAATGATCTTATGCTGTATTGATTTGTTTGAAGGATTTATTTTAATTATATTTTTTCAATAAAAAGGATATTTATTTATTTTTTTCCTTTTGTTGATCTGGACATTTTGACTGGGTAGAGTCCATTTTAAGTGAAGGCCCAAGAAGAAAAGCTCCCTTAATATTAGTTACAATTTTGGTTTTAAACATTTTCTTTTATACAGAAATACTACAAGCTGATTATATACATATGTATTTCAAACAGCAGCATGAATAAATATATAGTATATACATATTGTGTAGCATATAGGAGGTACTGTATAATATGTATTACATACAAATAAAACACATTATCTGGAACATACAATTATATGCAAGCAGGTACTATGGATTATATACAAAACTAAAACAATATTTGAAAGATACAGTTGTGTACAACAGGTTTCATGACATGACAGTCAAAAGGTATCGGTAAGTAAGTAACTAGTACAAGTTTTATTTTAATTACAATTTTAGTATCAACATTTGTTCTTTTTTTTTAAATTAGTGTAAGCCTGATGCGGTTTACAGCCAATGAGACAGGGTTCAGTGTGAGACAAAAATTTCACACGGTTTCCAGCTGTTGAGAAAGGATGACATGTTGGCTTACATAATATTTTAAATTAACATTAAGCTAGCATGACAAAGAGAATGGACATCAAGTTTTAGTGAATAAGAAGGACAGTGGGGAAACAGAGGAGAGTGATGCATTGTGGGAAGATTTGTTGGTAAGGAGGAAGACATTTAAGATAATGTTAAGTTAAAGAGTAAGTTATCATTTGGTAGAGAGTAAGATATTTATGAGATATTTTAATTACAAGTATTCGCATTGTAAAATATGAGCTGAGTACAGAGTAGGTGGTTTTATGCAGGGATTATTACCCAGAATTTCTATGTTAGAGTGGAATATTAAATAAATGTAGATAAGACCATTTACCTTGGTCATAGGTTCATAGTTTTATAGGCTCTTACTAAGCTAATGACCACCATGTTTTTTATAAGCCTAACCATGCAACTCATTCCAGAGTTGATCTTAATGTCTTGGATACTTATATGGTGGGGTACGTTAATAAGAAGGTACATAAGGGTTATATGGGGATATGTTAGTTGGACTTACTGTCGATCTCTGTCCATCAGAGATATGGGGGCCAGACCAGGGGTGAACTTGTGATTTTTTTCCAATGATCAAAGTTTTGTTTGAACAAGATATGGAATGAACTCTGCTTCCTTCTTTACTACAGGGATGCCTTGCGAAACATATCAGTCTCTCCAGCATGTTCTGTTTATTTTATAACAAAAGCTCAGTAGGAACCCAGACTAAGTTGAAACACAATAGTATTCCAAAAATGGACATCCAAAAGGTTGAAGTTGAGTACAAACGGTTTTAATAACAGTAATAAATGTACACAAAATCAAACTGGTGAGCACTTTCGCAGTTTTCCCGCTTCTTCAGACCAACTTAATTAGCCAAATTAAGTGGTTCACTAGCTTTTACTCTAGAACATGTTTCTGCCAACATGACATTACACTTTGAACCATTGTCTACTTTAAGCTATGTGGGTTTATCATTGATCAGGACAGTACAAAACACTTTGTTCTTTGTCAACAAATCTACTGCACTAATCTTTTCACCGATCACTGATGCAGTAGAAAGTAGGATTGCAACTTTCTACATGATCAACTTACTTTTCTGAGTGACCTTTCTTAATAACTGAATAAAGCTTACCCTTATACTGCACGGAGCATGTCTGTTTTGCTGAACTGGTCTTAGAACTTGCTGGAAAGTTACAGGTCATCCCTGGAAAACCTCCAAGGGCTACAGTTGCCTTGTGCTTAGGCATGTTTTTGCTATCCACGTGGAGCATGCTGTCTGCTCTAGAGGGTGCTGAAACCATGCTCTTATCACTTGCATGCATACTTGTGTGTCTTTATGTAAACTCATGGATTTGACAAATCTGTATGGCTTTGCTCAACATTAAATCACTGTCACGAAGCAAAATCTTTCTCACTGCAGCATTAACACCACACACAAGCCTGTCCTTTATCAACTCACCTTTCAAATCACCAAATGTGCATGTTTTAGCTTTATTTCTCAGGTCAGTGATATAAGCTGCAAACGTTTCTACTAGCTTTTAGTCTCGTGTATAAAATAGATGCCTCTCCAATGTAACATATGTCTGGGGGTTACACACTTATGTTTCAGGCACTCAGGGTCCTCTTTTGATTCTGCTGGTACAACAATATGGCCATTAACCCCCTCTCCTACATCTACTGCTGCTGCATAAACAAATGAATTCTCTCTTTCAATGGCTTCTGATCTGACTAAGGTAAGCAAAATACATACTTTTGTATGTGCATCTTTGTCAGAAAAAGCTGCTTCTATGAAATTGTTGTAATCCTGCTCAAATACTCTCCAATTCTCTGCAATATTATGATCAAATACAAGTGGACTGGGTCTGCGAAATGCCTCTGTCATATCAGCACACATAAGGGTGCTTGAAATTATCTATGAACATACATACACATATATACGCCAGGAAATTTATGCCACAACTTGTAACTATGCCCAGTAGCACAATAGACTCTCTGAAACAACTGGACTTTGTGAAATAAGTCTCCATAGTAGATGAGCACTTTGAAATCACTGTACTTTGCGAAACCACCCCTTAGTGTAAGAAATACTTCAAAATGACTGTACTTTCTGAATGAACTGTACACAGCACAAGAAACTCACAGTAAAAAACTCTTTGAAATGACTGCACTTTGCAAATGAACTGTATACAGCGCAAGAAACTTTTCAAAACGGCTGTACTTTGTGAAATAACTCTGTACACTGTAAGAAACACTTTGAAATGGCGGCACTCTGCGAATAAGTGTATACAGCACAAGAAACTTTTCAAAATGGTTGTACTTTCTGAAATAACTGTGCAGTGTAAAAACACTTTGAAATGGTGGCACTCTGTGAATAAACGTACACAGCACAAGAAACTTTTTTAAATGGCTGTACTTTGACTACACTTTGAAAAATAACTGTACTTTGCACACACTAAATTCTTTGAAATAATTGCACTATAATAAAGCACACACACTGCAAGCACTTTACACACTCTGAGAGACTTTGAACAACTCTAGTTATGCTTTGAATGCCTTCAGTCAATGCGAAATTATAGCTCATGCCAAAACACGGTCATTTACTAAAAAACATGCAGCTGCTTTGCTTTCTTTTGCTTATTTTGCCCTTTTATTGTACATTTTATGCCCGTTTGACTGCTTAATGCTCACTATACTTTTCCTGTGCTTGTTTTACTTTAAACATACTCACTGTGCAAACCAAAACGTTTCTCTGCTAGTCAGGCTGAATGGCTCAGAAGACAATGAAGACTCCCTTTTTATAATAAAAAAAATAGAATACGTGCTTTCATCCTGTTTAGCAGGACTTCTTCAGATTCATTTAATACTGAAGGAAACACTTTCCTTTTATAATGCTTAAAACAAGAAATTACATCATACATCATTAAAATTCAAACAATTAATTATAACAAATTCTCCTTAAAGGAATCTAAAAAATACTTGAAGTGGAATAGGAATAAATTTGTCATTAAAAGAATAATCACAATAAAAAAGACATTTCTTGATTCCCTAAATAACTATAGGTTATTATATACCCTAGCCTCTAACACTGGCTTAAGGCTAATAAAATCATTAAGTCCAGGACGGTTACTGGCATTTAATTTTAACTGCCAGAATACTTCCTTTTCTTCTAGTAATAACTTTACATTCCCACCCCTCGGGTTGCTATACACCTTTTCCAATATGCCAAATATACATGTAGTGTTACTTTCTATGTGCCTATACAAAACATTCTTTGAGCTTTGTTTCCTAATTTCATAATGGTGCTCATATATTTGATTTTTTTAGTACTCTGTCAGTTTTCCTGATGTAAAATGCCCGACAGGTGGAGCACATAGCTAAGTAAACTACTCCTTTTGTACTACAGTTCCCTTTTTGAAAAGCACCCTTAGTCTTGTTTGTGTTTTCTAACTGTGTTTCTCCTTCTTGGTATATATCCTCACATTGGTTACAACACCCACACCTCTTTGTACCTTTTTCACGTCCTTGTTTACCATTATTCCTACTACTCTCTAAGTAACCCTTTATGTTCCTTCCTGATTTGTATACAAAAATTTGGACTTTTTCTTAGGAATTTAAATAATTCTGTATCACTCCTTAATATGTTCCAGTTCTTTGTTATTACACCTTTCACCATAGAAGAATAAGGGCTATATTTCAAAACCATAGCTTGACTGAAATTATTTTCTGGTGAGTTATTTTTGGTGGATGCAACACCTATCCCTAATAATGGCTTGTACAAGGTACCCCAGTTAGACAATATATAGTCAATGGTCTCCCTAATTAATTTCTGGGGATACCCACTTTTCAAAAGCATACTACTCACCAAGTCTAATTTTTTAACTACTTCGTTATAGTTAGATGTCATTCTCGCTGCCCTGATACATTGTCCTTTTAGTATACTTTTTTTCTGTATATAAGAGTGACAGCTATTAAATTCTAAGCAGAAATTACTGAAGGTATGTTTATGATAGATGTTAGACTTAAATCCACTATCAGTATGTGAAATATAACAGTCTAAATAAGATAAACCTACCAAATCATTAATGTGGATAAACTTAAAGTAGGAGCAGCTATTGTTCAAGTATGTGACAAACTTCTCTATGTCTTCTGTGTCTCCTTCCCACAAAATAAAAATGTCATCCAGGAACCGTACATAAAGTTTAAAGTTCTTAATGAAGGTGCTATTAAATACATGTTGATGTTCCCATTCAGTGAAAACTAGATTGGCAAAAATGGGGGCACAAGAAGCCCCCAAAGCATCCCCTTTGTTTTGCTGTAAGTATTCACCCTCATGATAAATAAAATTATTTTCTAATACAACAGTCATAAATTCCAATATGGTTAATATCCTGTCACTGTTTAAGTTCGAGTGCCTTACCATTGAATGGTGAAATAATTCCAACTCTTCATCTTTGGGTATGGAATTAAACAAATCCACCACATCGATGGTAACAAATTTTAAATGTTTATTCCAAAGTTCGTGTTTTAGTCTCCCTAAAAAATCCCAAGAGTCTCTAAGTATGTGGGGAATATTGTCATATATATGTTTTAACCAATTATCCACCACTACCCCAAAAGGGAATATTTTAGATTTACTTCTTGAGACCATTGGTCGAAATGGGAGATGTAAAACATCCTTATGCACTTTAGGGACACTGAAATTAGCGGCTAAGACAGGGTGTTTGATTTTCAAAAAATTGTAAGTGTCTATGGATATTCTTTGGTCTTAAAGAAATTCTTCCAACCGTAAGTCAATATGCCTGTGTGCTATATTGATCTCATTAAGTGATATAGTTTCACACATTATTGTATTATTCAATATTTCATGCATTTTATTAGAGTAATCCATTTGACTATATAGCACAATGCCACCTCCTTTGTCAGGTTTCATTACCCTGACATTAGTATCATTACTTAACTTTTGAAATAATTCTCTTTCTGTTCTGCTCAAGTTGAACTCTTCCTTCTTTCGACCATTTATCACTTCCTGTGTTTTATATAAATCTTCAGAAATGTACTTTATCTAACGTACATAAGGTAGGAAGTAAAGGAGGGTTAAACGTGCTTTATTTCTTTAATGCAGACATTGAAATACCTTGTTCCTTGTCCTTAAAATATACAGCCAAATTAAGTTTCCTAAGATATAATTTAGCTTCTATGAGAGAGTCAACTAAATCAAAATTCTGTGCCTTTTGTTTGATTAATAATACGTTTTGTGCTGCTTGCTTGATTAATGATTTGCTTTTTGCTTTACAAATGCTTTGTATCGTTTTCTTTGAAAAACAAATCATTTGTGCGAGTTTTGGTTACCCGAAGTTCTTTTCTGGCCTTTTTTAATCAGTTGAGCACTCTATCATCTAACTTGCTTAATATACCTTCACTGTCAACTCTGCACCTCATGGCTTGAAGAAGTTGAACTCTCAAGCCTGGTTCTGACACCATGTCACTTGTCCGGTCAGGATAAAACAGATGAGCAGTTATAGGTTCAGTTCAAGCAGCTTTATTACATACAAACACATCAGGATTAAGGCTTAGTAACTTAAACTTAAATAAACTTATAAACAGTCTGACTACTGCACACATAACATGTTAACACTCTGGCTTGTTCTCAAAATGGCACTGCTGCCTGCATGTGCTCACTATTTCTATGCATGTGCCTACACTTGGAAATGCTTCTTAAAGCTACAGTGCACGCTCTGTTCTACAGTTCTCCTAGGTCATGTTTTGGGCTATTTAGGAGGCAACCAGAGATATTGTATAGGCCCATTGAAGACATATTTTTGGCTTTAGCTAGCTCCACCAGGACCTATTCCCTGATGATAGTTGGAGGGATATGCCAGAAAGGATTTCACAGGGTACATGGGGGTGGGGGTGGGGGGTCTGTGTGTGGGAGGTGAAATTAAAGCTAAATTTATCAGCCAGTAGATTCACTATGTCACCCTGTCAGTGGAGGTTGTGCCATATACAACCAGTAAGACATAGCTGAAGAAAGCCTTGTGATTGTCCTCAGCCTGGCAGGCTATCTTAACCTTGTAACTGGCCTTGTTGGACTTTATTAAGCCTCTTGGCTTCTTGTTTAGTTGAATCAGACAGTTCTTGTCTCTATGAGATGTTCTCTTTCTGATTTTGGTCATGACTTTTTTCTTTTGTTATATACCCTGTTCATGCAATGATTCAACCAATGGGGTTCATTTTTAGTGTTAGATCTGGGCTTACTTCTGGTAGGTACAGCAGACTCAATGCAGCCATTTATATGTTTGTACAGGATTTCTGTAAATTATTCTGCATAGGTAGCTGTATTCTCAGGGTGTGGGGGAACAGTGAATTTTGAACAAACTATTGTTTAATTGAATGTAGTTTGCTTTAGAATAGTTATTCACTGTTACAAGTTTAGTTGAGTTTTCTGGGCTGAATTTTTTTCAGAGGAAACAATTTTGTGGTCTGACCTCACCAATGAAGATGTGACACAGGGGAGGGTGCAATACTCTTCCATGCTGGTGACCACTAGATCCAGTATGTTGGATCTTCTGGTTGGAGTGTCCACTATCTGGCCTAGGGTGTTCATGCTGATAAAGTCCAGGAAACATTGTGCCTGTGAGTTTGAGGCAGTGCTTGCTTCCCTGTCTATAGAGGAGCAGAGTCTCCCATTAATAGGGTATTGTGCTGGATGGTGAGCACCGCTTGTAGGTCTATGTAAGACTTCGTTGGTCATAGAAATTGACCTGTCCAGGACATGGTAAAGAACCTTGTGTATGGAGACTTGGATGTTGATGAACTCCAGGGTGTCATCCTGTTAAACTAAGCTGCAATTGTATTTGTTGTTAATGTAGACTGAGGCACCTCTACCTTTAACCACTGTCTCTGCTGCTGCTATTGGCCTAACTGTGTGGAAGGAACTGTAGCCGTCCTCTACCAAAGTACTTTCCATGGCTTTAAACCAAGTCTCAGTAACAACATAGATGTCCACATTGTCCAGAGTGAGAGAGCTTGTAGGGTGTTGATCTTCCTGTTTAGACTCCTGTCATTTATCAGTAATGTCTAGCACTAAGGTCTCCATTCTTTAAAAACAGGCAAAAGGGCTTTTTTATAAGCTTGCTTTAGCTTTATGAATCTCCCTGCCATAAGAAATTGAATAAATTACTGTTTTTACACATTTCAAAATGAAACTAACAAAATAACTACATAATGAATACAAATGGACATGTTTTGATATGGGTCTATATTATAACAATGAACGATCAGATGATTGAGCATTGTTATATCGACTCCTAAAGTGCGGAAAATCAAAACAGTGAACAACCAGAAGACAGATTATTTTTTTCTCAGGGAAAAAAAATCCTGTTCCCAAAAACACTAAATGAAGTGGGGGACTTCACCTCCCACAACTCCCCCACTTAAATATACCAACTCCAAGATTGCACTACAGTAAAGGAAATGGCACAACCCAGACGGCCGGACCAGAGATTTCTTTCCCTGGGAAAAAATTCACTGTTCCGGCCATTCACTATTTTGCTGGTTCGACATTTAGTGTTCAAACTAACAGCGTTCGATCATCTGATCATTCGTTAAACTAAAGTAGACCCTTTGATACAGGCTAAAAACAGTAAGCTGCCTACATGCAAACAATTAACAAACTTTCAAATTATCTTTATGTATTGCAACTATACAGAATTGCAGTAATTTGTTTCTATTGATAGTAATGTATATGTATGTCAAATGTTAATATGACCAAATTGGCTTGAGTTAGGTCTGAAAAGGGTCTGTGGACTAGCCCACCTATCTGGATAACACAATAAATAAATAGTCAGATATATGCCTTTCTTGACAACTGTCTTTCAGTCTAGTGAATACCAGCATTTAATACTAGTTATTGCCTTTAATTCATTACCTAAGCTTTAAATTCTGAAACCATATCGTCATTACCCTCTCCTCTCAAATAATTTACCCTCACTTCCATATTACACTTCAGTCTTTTGATTTAACTCTTCCATTATATCTCGTCCTTTGATCTGCCTTCCCTGTTAGACCTTTATCTTTTGATCTTGTCACATCCACCCTTTTTTTTGCTCCCTTTCTGTTTTAATCCCGTATAATCTCCTTATTCAAGTATGTTCTTAGTTTGTCATTTCCCGTAATCAGCACACGACTCCCCTGTTTTCTCACCTCTTCGTTCCTGCCTGTGTGAATTCTACTTTGTAATGCTATTTCATGTACTTCTTCCTTCTCCTGTTTCTTACTCCAGCTCTTATCTCTATTCCACCTACATCACACTTTGTATTCTCCCCTTATTCCTTCTTTTTCTATACCCTTTACTCATCACTGGTAACTTTTCCATCCACATATTTCTAATGGAACTGTATGAAAATAGTATTGGCATTTGTGTCTTTGTAATATCTGTACAGTCTGCTATTAGAATTCTCTATCTCTGGACTGTGGTTCATAGTTCAGTCCCCTGCTATAACTATAATATCATTGGAGAGGCACAGCTAGACACTGTAGTGATGGAACCATTATTTAAAATTCAGTGCCATCCATTCATTACTCTTACTGATTTTACTCTATGTATGCTAATAATATTTGCCCTTAACATTTGACATCTTCTTCATTTCAGAAAACAATAAATAAATAAAAGGAAAAGTGATTCCTTTTCTGGCTTGTCTGGTCACACTGCTCAATAGATGGATGTTTTACCATTACAGCAAGATGTTGTGCCGTTCGATTCTCAGCTAGAGCGTCTTCTGTGTGGAGACATGCGTGAATGGGCTTACCTTTGTTGAAGGTTGTGCGTCAGGGCTGGCAAACTCGGCACATAAAAAATCTACTGCCAATCATTAGCGGACCGGAGTTCCGCTGTGGTGACCCCTAACCGGGAAAAACTGAAAGACACAAACAAACACAAAGCTTTCAAGCATAAGCTCTTTCTCAATGCATAAAACAGCTAGGTTATGGTCATAATAAATATTCAAAACAACCAATAAGCATCAGCATTCAATTACATATTTAAAGTAAAAAATCACAAGCATAATTAGTCCATACCCAGCAATAAAATACAAACAAGACAAAATAAAACATACAGATACATACAGCCTGGTCAATACAACTACTAATTAATACAGTCATGTTTATATTTAAGAATAGGTTTTAAATTATTTTGAAAATTCAGTCCTGGATAAACATAAGTTCAAAAATAATCTATCCATTTACATTCTGCAAGCTCAGTTTGAAGTCTCATTTCAACACCCCTTATACCTATGTTTATAACTTGGACTCCTCAAAACCTAAAGGAATGTGCATCACCTTTGAGTTGAATATATTTAAAAAGGGCATTATTCTCAGCTTCTCTATGAATTTCAGAGAAGTGAGAGCAAATTTGTTGCTTTCATTTCAAGTTAGTCTTGCCTATATATAAATTCGGGCATGCAACACAATTAGCCAAATAAATCACATTTTCTGCTTGACAGGTAGCAAAAGTTCTAAATTCAAAACTTCAGAACATACTTCCAGGTGGCATGACCATGCTCTCCTCCCTATGCCAATTTATTTAAAGCCAAAATTAAACAACATCTGGCGTTAAATTGGCTATGCCACTGTGACAGGCCTTGCTAAGCCAACAACATGAATGTAATTTACTTATCTAGTAGCTATTGTCAATTTTCTCCTGACTACAACCAAGGTAATTTCTATCCTGTAATCTTGTCTATTCAATGCTTAACTATGTACCCTTGGAAATAACCTACATGTAAATTTGTACTATTTAGTGTGAATGCATTTTTTATCTGCATTTTTATTTTATTTTTATTATTTTTTTTTTATTGGCATTGGTACTTGTGTATGTTTGGAGCTTATCTCCCTGGGCCACTGCTGTAAATGGACATTGATCCAGTGGGACTATCCCGGTCAACAAATGTAAAAAAAAATAAAAAATAGGGAGTTCAAATAATAAATCAGTATTGATAACATTGCAATAATTGCACTGATAACAAGGATGTGTCCCTTTACTATTCTTTATATTCTTTATAACGGTTCTACTTCATATCATCGAAATTTAATTTAATCGAAATTCAAATCATCGAGACCAAATCGTCGAAAACTCATTTTGTCGAAAACTCATATCATCGAATCTCAAATCATTGAAAACTATAAAGCAACTAGAAATAACATCTCAGACACTGTTTACTATGTTTATGCAGGGGCAAGCCCTGCAACCTAATGGGGCTCTACCCCCCACACCCCCGTACTTAAATATACCAACTCCAAGGTCTCACTACAGTGGAGGTTAGGAAATTACCTCCCCCCCCCACTGTAGTGCAACCTTGGAGTTGGTATATTTAATTACGGGGGGAGTGGGGGTGGAGCCCCCCACATGGGGGGTGCAGGGGGGCTTGCCCCCCTGCAAAAATGTAGTAAAAACTTTGTGGAATGTTATTTCTAGTTGCTTTATAGTTTTCAATGATTTGAGATTTGATGATATGAGTTTTTGACAAAATGAGTTTTCGACGATTTGGTCTCGATGATTTGAATTTTGATGAATGAAATTTTGATGATATGAAGTGAAACCCTTTATAACATAACTGTTTCAGATTTTCTTCTCTTTTATGTGCAAAATATGGTTTACAGCCTATAAACTCTTTAATTTCATTATTAGAAGTAAGAATAGGGCAATATTTATTAATAAACTGTTTAATACATTTCGTATGCCTATTATATTTCATAAGGTACCTAGCAGGTCTTTTCTCATTTGACCTGTTAACTGCAGCTACTAAATCAGTTCTCAAATATGGCTGCCCTATATCAATACGTCTATTAATAGATTCACATTTCATAACATGCAGTAGTTCTGGATCATATCATCTTTGTTTAAACTACTTATTAATAACTTCTAAATCTTGCAAAAATTCATCTTCCTTAGTATTTAATCTACTGGCCCGTAAAAATTGACTATACACAGTACCTTTAAATATATAATTTGGGTGCATACTCTGAGAATGCACATATCTTGTAGCCTGCACATTCGTTTTAAAAATAGTAGTGTCAAAACATTCATCAGACAAACTAACAGTAATATCCCAAAAATTCATTTTTAGACTATCATAAGTCAAATCTAACACCAACAATTCAGCTTTACTATGACTAAAAACAAAAATAAACTAGGAATACAACGTCAAGGCTTGTTTTTAATAAGACAAACGCAAAGCTTTCAAGCATAAGCTTTTTCTCATTGCATAAAACAGCTAGGTTAATGGTCACAATAAATATTCAAAACAACCAATAAGCATCAGAATTCAATTACATATTTAAAGTAGAATATTACAAGCATAATTAGCCCATACCCAGCAATAAAATAAAAATAAGACAAAATAAAACATACAGATACATACAGCCTGGTCAATACAACTACTAATTAATACAATCATGTTTATATTTAAGAATAGGTTTCAAACTATTTTGAAAATTCAGTCCTGGATAGCCAGAAGCTTGAAAATAATCTATCCATTTACATTCTGCAAGCACAGTCTGAAGTCTAATGTCACCACCCCTTATACCTATGTTTATAACTTGGACTACTCGAAACATAAAGGAATGTGCATCACCTTTGAGTTGAATATGTTTAAAAAGGGCATTATTCTTAGCTTCTCTCCGAATCTCAGAGAAGTGAGAGCAAATCCATTGCTTTAATTTCAAGTTAGTCTTGCCTGTACAGAAGCTCGGGCAGGCAACACAATTAGCCAAATAAATCACATTTACTGGTCTGTGTCCTGCTTTCATATTTACATAAAAAATGCTTAACAGCTTTCAGCCATAAAAAGTTTCCATCCCCAGTCCTCAGTCCCCTTCCTAATCACGCAGTGCCTCCTCACGTTGTTATATTTGCCTAAAGCTGTGTCTTCACTACCATTTCATTAGCAGGCTCTTGTGCACATAGTATGTTTCCCATTCTCCTTGGCTTCCTATTTTCCTCAGTTTAGCTGAGTCTGCCTTTATTATATCTTACGTATGCCGCCTTGCTTCTTCTCTTTCCTTCTGTCCCGTTATCTCGCTAAAGAGTTGCCCTTGTGTTCCGCTTTGGTGATATCACCCAAGCTGCTAAGGAAGATATCGCCTCATGTTATACTGTTCCCTCTCAGCTCTAGCTTTCATATATTCTCCCTCTCCTCCAAGTAGATGTCAAAAGCCGTCCCTTCAATTTTTGTTGGTTTGATACCCCATGTTGTCAACTGTTTTTTTTCCAAAAATATTTTGTAATGTACTAATCTTTTTTATTATATGTCTTTAGTTTAGCTTTGACTACACCTTTTCTTCCTGGGCCTCTAGTCAAAATATATTAGTTAAATAAATAAATGCATACATGCATACCTTTTCACAACCTACCTTTCACTCTTTTGCTCTCCAGTAATTTTTTTTTTGGTGGGGGGGGGGGGGGGTCTGCATCAAATCTATTTTTCTTATTTTATCCAGTCATTCATTATCTTCTGTAGCCACTTATACTTGACATTCAGTTATTTAGCTCCAATTAATTTATGATGAAAATTTACAGCATATTCATCTTCCTATTCTAGATTGGGCATTACTGTTCTTTCTCCCTGGTCCTTGTAGTACAGATGGCCACTCACACATGAACTGCTACATTCTGTAGCATCACTTTCACCTTTAAGGAAGCACCTCTGAATCTATACACCTTCTTGAAGAAAGCTAATATTCTTTGGCTCATTCCACCTGGTATACTGCCGCCTTTATACTTCCAAGCATGCAAGATCCATTCTTTAGTTTGGAAGGAATATTTCATGGACAACATGCATCTCTGTCTACATCCTATAAGCTTTATGACCCAGTCAATATGTTCACTTGATTTATAAGTAAATCCTCCCAGACATCTGCTAAATATCCTTCAAAATGTATATAAACAGAGATCTTAACTAACTCGTGCTCTTCACCATGCCAGCAAGCTAATGTGCCTCTCCCATCCATTCTCTAAATCCTGAGCCTCTGCCATTTTAAATGTTTTAAATTATGGTATTCCTTTAATTTGTGGGTGACTTCCTCTAGCACTTGTATTTTATTCTGGGATCCTAGCAGTAAGTTTTGATGATTCGGTAATGTGCCTTTGTCCTCATGTGGCTTACTGCTGGTACTTTTTTGACTTTTTATAACACAAGTGTCTGTACACATCTTGTTAACTTACTGGAGCAATCCTCTCATTTTTTATGTTTACATAACAAATGTTAAGTTTGCTTAATACATTTGGGGCACAGAAAAAACGTTACTATCCTATCTGGTGCAGAAAGTCCCCAACCCTAGCAGTATAGCCTTTCAGATCTGTGGTCCTGTACACTAAAACAGCATTGTTGTTGCTATTAGACTTCTGTCTCTCTAAATAAGTTCTAAAATGGCATAAATTATTTCCAAACAGAAAAAGTAAGCCGTGACTGCAGCAGAGAAGTTAGGCACTAAACATGACACCCTTCACTGTCTTCATAATTAACTTTAAGCAGATTCTTCAATTTGCTACACAGCTCTTCTGCACCTTTTATGTCACTGTGTCCATCTGTTGGTTTCAGAGTACTGGTACTATTGTTTTTTACAATTAATATTGATAATTTACCAGTGTGACAGGTGGACAGATTTGTTTGTATTTCCTTAAAGGATAACACCACCCACAGGTTAAAAAAAAACAGGCTTATTTCATCATGCTTTGGTGTTTCCTGCACTTTAACACCACTCTGGGACTATTTACGAGTTTTTAAATATTTTTATATGTAATTTCTGAGTCTGACCATATGGTCTGGCATCTTGAAATGATCCTGATTGTTTAGTCTGCCTCTAATTAACCCGCAATGCAGTGCTTGTCTGCAAAAAAAAATTATCATACAGGCCTTTTTCTAACAAAAGCTCCTGTCATTGCGTTGATTTTCCATGCATATACTGCTGTCTTTCAGTCAGTTATAAGTAACATTTCATGCCATTTAGTGACTACTTAAAATGCAAACAGTGCAAATGCCATAGAACAGACTTTCAAAGTGCTTTTTACTGCTGCTTCCTTTTAGAATGGCTAAACTGCAGTCTTTTGTGAAGCTTGAATTGTATTACTTCAACTCATCTCCCATCCCCCTTCACACTTAACTTCCCTAGCTGTCAAAGTGCTAAGGGTAATTTGAGCTGTTACCTGCTGTGATTGACAGCTCACAGCAGGAGACTTGACTCATGTACTGTAGCCTTTACTTTCTGTATGGATAGTGGAAGGACCAGGGAGCTGTGACATCACAGCATGGGGTGGGTTTTTAGGACGGTCATGGTGATGTCAGTTTGGAGAGGGAATTGGGCAGAAAACTACATGTTTTCATTGGCCTTGATAACATCACTGAATTGGCAACTGCAGCAAGCTTTTGATGGTAGGATAAAAGTTTTTTGAAAGTGAAACCACCACAGTACGGTAAGATACAATTCTCGTGGAGAGAGACAGTTGATTTAATATATTTTAAATTCTGTATTGTTGTTTATTCATAGCAGGGACTGTAAACTGTGAGAAAAATGAAGAGGAGTTGAGCATTTAATAAGAAAATCCCATTGCTA
Organism: Protopterus annectens; assembly: GCF_019279795.1. NCBI lineage: Eukaryota > Metazoa > Chordata > Ceratodontiformes > Protopteridae > Protopterus > Protopterus annectens. The sequence goes on along the minus strand of NC_056743.1, from coordinate 102,704,416 downwards.
TCTTTAAATTCTTTCAGAGGATGGTATGAATGGCTCAGTGTAGGAATGCCTTAAAAGATTGTACTACTGATAACAACACTGGGACAATTTGGGGATGGTGATGGTATATGATGCTGCTTTCCTATGCATGAAAAACATGAACCTTAGCAGAATGATTCTTAGGTTGTTGGAACGGGTTTCTATCACATTAGTGAAAAGTGATAATGTTGAATGGCCATAACATTGAAAGTGCCGTTCATCGAAACTGTCCTTGTGGGATTGCGGTACAGAGAGGATCAGTAAATTTGCCCTTTCCTTACTGTAGTGCGATCTCGGAGTTAGTATATATAATTAGCAGGGGGTGGGCACAGCCCCCACAAGAACAGTTTCATTTAATGGCACTTTTGATGTTATGGCCATTCGACATTATCAGTTTTTGATAATGTGATATAGACCCGTTGGAACTCAGAATACTGATTTGGGAACATCAAAGTTTGAAAGCAGTTAACCATACTATAAATAACATTAGGACGACAAATGCAAAAGGCTTTTCTACTATGTCTGTATGCCATACTCTGTTATAAAACCATGCAACAGTCTGTGATCAGAATTTTGCTATAGCAGTGATTTTTTCTTATACATTTTACTTTTGTTTATTTAAATAATGGAAAGTACATCTTTCTTGTTAAGTACATAAAGTTGTAGCTGTGAAGTTCAGCACATCTGGAATGCAATCATTATTATGTAAGATATATCTTTGTTCATTTAATTGAACTGTAGGTTTTTAATTAGTGCTTTGACATTTTAATTTATAGTAATATAGCAGTTCATTACATTTTGGTGAAAGATCAAACTATACAAACTCATAATATTAACATAAGAGACAGCAATGATTTTTTTCATGTAAAAATATTCATGCTTCTATAATAGACATGAGAATATCTGCAAGAATAGTGATATTCTGCTAATCTATTATATAATGTGAATAAGTTGTGTGAATATTTAATAAATAGCAAGTGGATACGACATCTTTATTTTCAGGTGGGGTTACATTCCTCCAGTAACACCTTTGGGTTATTCAGATCATATGTCATTTACCATTTTTTATTTTAAGAAATAATTATACATCGAACCATGCCTAACAATTTTTAATTGTTCAGTAAAAATAATGAGTTTGTTAAGACACAACAGGATATGAGAAAAAGTAAGGAATTATGCCAGAATACCTCTGAATATTGATGGATTATACCTGAGTCATCTTGCACTAAAATCTTAGTGGGTTGTAAACAATCAAAAAAGAAATGTGTTGATTATATTCTCCATAATGTAGTCCTCCATTAACCAAAGAAAAAGATAGGAATGAATATTATGTATAAGAAATATAATGCCCAGCTGGCAAAAACTAATTACAGTAGTATGTTAAAAACTAAAAACTGGAATAAAGAAAGCAAAGACCAGTTTTGAACTTAATAAGATTTCTAACTGCAACAGCAAAATATTTTATAAATTTGTGAATAAAGCATAACCTAAGAATGGATGTGTTGGTGCACTACTAGAAAAATTAGATCATCAGTGGCAGTAGAGAAATAGTAAATAGATAAAAAAATAATTGGATCTGTCCAACTATGATGGAGGAAATGGTTAAGATCTCTCTAAAAAGGTAAAGGCATACAGTTCAACAGTCATGATCGCATACCTTATTGATCCCACTTTTAATGTAATTGTTCAGTACATTATTGATTAAAGGTATATCACCTGAAACATGGAAGCTGGAACATGATCACCTCAAACATGGATGTTGGTACATGTTCTGATAGATCAAAGTGTGGAAGATATAGCAAAATTGGATAATGATGACAAAATGATAACAGACTTTGATACTAACCAACATAAATTTACAAAAAGGATACCATTTTTGTGCTGGTCTGGTAGAATTTTATGAGCTCATTAATAAGGCTGTTTTGGAATGGATTGGTGTGTATGGCATATTCCATTAGTTACAGCTTCATGGTGGGAAATTACAACCAGGATCCAAAGCATTTTTTATGAAAAATTTAAAATAATATTGAATGAAGGAATAATACATATACTGAAAAGTAACCAAATGAAGCAATTTGAGTCAAGCTAAACAGGGTCTTCTTTCCCCGCTGATTCTGCTAAACCCATTCCCTTGGCCGTGGTTTCTCTAGGTAATAGGTAGGGACAGTGGGATTCTCATTCATCCATTCATGCGCATTACTAATTAGATGAGGCATTTGGCTACCTTAACAGAGAGTCAGAGTTACTGCCGCCGTTTACCCGTGCTTCATTGAGTTTCTTCACTTTGGCACGGGACTGAAAATCTAAGAAAAATGATGTTTGCAGTTTAATCCATTGTGAAATTATGGAGTAAATTGTCATTATAAATCGAAAACAATCTTACGTTAGAAACATTTAAAAAAGCTTTAGAGTCTATTCCTGTAGTCTGGAATCTTTATTTTTACGTAGCCCATAAGGTCTAAATATAGCAGACTGAAACGGTGGATATGTGCACTTGGCCTGTCACCCCAGTAATATATTAACTTCAGTCATGCTACCTCATACCAAATGTAATATTTGGCTTTGATTATTTTCTTTATTCCAACAGGAGTTAGTGAAGCATTTCAGTCAGTATATTTAGTGGGAGTTTGAGGACAGGAAGCGAGTAGTAAACTTCTATAAAAATATAGTTTGTTTTAAATTACATTGCTGCACTTGTCACTACCATATGTTCGCACTATGCACAGATGTTCAGTTTACAGGGGTTATTCATTGTTCTTCACTTGTACTTCATAATGTCCAGCATTATTAATGCGTATTTTTAAATTATTTGTTACCACAGCTAGGCTCTTAAAAATTGACCTTCTATTAGGTATCAGTCTGAAGCATATATGTGTAATATAATATAGAAATGTATATCTCACCATGCCGAAGTATACAGTATTCTGTGTGGGTCCTTGATGCAAGTCCAGTACCTGACAAACTAAATAAATACATTCATAGAATGACAAATAAAATTGAATATTGACCAGTAGAAGACAGTACTCTAAGTACATTATGTAATAAAATGGCTCACCACTAGATTATCTGCTTGTCTATCATACTTATTAAATGCTTAAGAATTGTAAGAAAATATTTATCTCATTTGGCAGTTTTGTTGTAATACATCTTGCTAGAGTTGTTGTTGTGTCTTTCGGCTTTTCCCGGTTAGGGGTCGCCACAGCGGAACTCCGGTCTGCTAATGATTGGCAGTAGATTTTTACGTGCTGGCTTGCCGGGCCTAACGCACAAACTTCAACGAAGGAACGCCCATTCACGCATGTCGCCACACAGAAGACGCTCTAACTGAGAATCGAACGGGCAACGTCTAACTGTGAGGCGACAACGCTACCGCTGCACCACCACCGCAGTACTTGTCAAAATGTATAAACTTCCATTTTTCTATGCTCACAGGAATTTTCACTGTGGGGTATTTTGTTATATTTTTGTGACTCTGTGACACTAGGGAAATACAGATCAACTTCAGTATACTGACATTTCACATGAATGACATTTAAAACAATGAGACTAAGTAACCGACACTTCATAACACCGTACATTCATAATACCGAGCATCAGAAGAGCGACTTTCAAAACACTGACAACACGGAAGCGCATCCCACACCAACGAAGTGAAATAGTTTATTTAAGTGCTAAGCACATGTGGAAACATCACACAAGTCCAAATAAAGCATATTTAACTGTAGTGAAACATCAAAACAGTGACTCTCAGGCAAATAAATGAAGAACTCTCTGTACTCTATTTACATTATGAACATATTTAAACATTCCCATGGTAAAAAACGTCGTATCTGATCCATTATTGTTAAAGTGAGGAACCCACAGACGTACTTGTCTATTACTGTAGCACACCACATATCCTGATACAGATAACTCTTGGCATTATATTATGTGAAAGACACACACATTACATTTTCAATAGCCAAGCTATGGCTTTAACAAAGTTCAGGTTTGAATACAATGTCTTCTGACATAGCACAGTCCAGAATTGCTCATGCCGTAGTACCAGCTGTCTTTTCTTTGGAGAAGGAGGATATCCAGTAACCATGCGCACTGTCAGTTCATCCACATGGTTCTGTTCATGGACTAAGGCATGTAGCAGTACATTCAAATCTGTATTCCTAGCACCTAGGAGGCCCTTTAGTCTCCAATGCCATGCCTCAACAGAGCTTTTGCATGTGTGGAAGGAAGAGGTAATTCAAATCGCTCATGTTCCAAAATGGAACTGGAAAGAGTGGTGTAAAGCGTATGCTGGCAGATGTCCTAGTATTAAATTTATGCTTTTTCCTGTACACATGCCAATCACAAAAATAACGTATGAGTTCTCTACCATCCTCAGGGAAGAACCCCTTTAATAGCTTAAAGGTACTATTTACGTCTGACTCTGTGAGGAATGCGAGGGCTACAAGACACTTTTCATGCAATTGGAAAGACTGATTAGTGTTGTACAGTGATGCCAATCCCAGGGACTGCACTTTACGCCAGATGTTCTGGCCGAAATGAAAGAAACAACCCTTTGAATGGGTTCTGGGAACACTGAGCTGTATACTTTTCAGTGCTGCTATCTCAAAATTGCACAACACAAACCTAACTGCCACCTCAAAGCCGTGTTCAGATAGAAAATGAAATGTACAATGCCAGAGGTAATTCTAGGACTTAAATGACTTCTTAGACTTCTTAGACATCAAGGCAAATAATAGTGGTACACTTTTACTGTAAGTGCCACACTTTATCAGACCATGTATACTATACAGTTGTCGTATGGTCACACCTTTATTAAAGAAGGTGCCATCTATTAGCCAAATGCTAGCCTGGCTTAGGTCGTACAGTTTCTTTATAGTGCTAAAGACCACTACTGTGGTATCTGTTGTTACATCACACATCATCTTGCTGACAAATGTTCCCTCTTTCAATGGGTAATCATTAAAGTCTATATTTTGGAGTGTTAACTCAGTAGTGCTATCATGCACACTTCCTTTTCTCCTCATGCTTCCTATTTGCTGCAATAACACCTTTCGGTTAGGAATACTATCTATATTGTCTAGAGAAGTTGTTGCTAAATCATCCTCTACTAGACGACAAGGGGTATCCCTACTATATTTTGCTCTGAGCTTCAAATCATGACATACTGCATATCTATCTACTTCCTCAGGATCACCTGGGTGGTGGTGAGCTACCGATTTTGTTAACTTATCTCCTTCTGGTAGCAAAGTGGTTATAGCTCTGCCTCTGCAGCCACGCATTATTTTTAATTTACAAGCCCAATATCTCTTACAACTTCTAGACCTCTCTAAATGGTACAAATATCCTTCGATCACCAGTAGGTTCTTGCCTTTTTGCGAGGTTACTGTTGAGTAAATCTCCCCAATGGTTCCTGCAGCTTCAGCAGTAGATTCAGCCATGCTGTGTTCAATGTGGGACATTATTTACAACAATCTACTGCTGTATTTATACTTCCGGGTTACATGTGCCAGGTAGGACGCATTTTATATTGAACATTGCTGTCCTTACACATAGATTATTTTAATTTGTTGGATTTTGCAATCATAGTAGTGAGGACAGGTATTTTAACATGACTCTGGAGTTGTATTCCATGGTTGTTGAATATGTGGGGTATCGGTATTATGAAGTACGTTGTTATGAAGTGTCAGTTACATAGTATCGTTGTTTTAAATGTCGTTCATGTGAAATGTCAGTCTACTGAAGTAGACCTGAGAAATACTGCCAGTCCAGCTATCTGGAATTTTGTAAATAATTGTAATATGTCACTTGAAAATATTAATATGATTTATATAGAAATGTGACACTGCCAGCCCAGCTAGCTGGAATTTTGTAAATAATTTGATGTTATTTGTGAATATTGCTATGATTTATACAGAACTGTATGTCATGTACTGAGCTTCAAGAATGTAACCACAGTGTACCGTACTGAAAAAGAACAGAGATGTATATAAACTATATGCCTATGCAGATGTGTGCTTTAATAGTAGAAGCTGGAACATATAGAGTTAACTTGCAAGGCTTCAGGAAAATAGGTTGGAATCCGAATGTTTTGCAATTCTGTTCTCTCAGCTTCAGCTCACTGCAGACACAATGTTAGAGCTGGAGGTTTTTCTATTGTCTTGAAACAAAAATAATTACTAGGCTTCAAATGTAAAGTGCTTTTATTGTTTTGTGACTTCCTAACAGCTGCACATCTGAGAGATATGTATTTTTCACAGAGAAATATTACATTTTAAGTTTCTATTAGCCTGGGAACTGAAGGCAGGTGACAAAGAGTGATACCATCCTGCTGTCCCAGCAGTAATGTACTAATAGTAATTTAAGAACTATCTCAGAGAGTGAGTCTTTGCATTTTGTATTTGGCTTTGGACCTGTAAACATACTCTCATCAGAACTTGCCTTGCTAATAGTAAGTAACTAGATTACAGTAATCTCTCTTAGAGAGAGATCGGAATATAGTGAGATTATGTAGAAAACCAACAGTCCTCAGGGAACAAAAGATGTTGGTGGACAACAGCACAATGTAGAAAAGAAAACAGCAGCACCCAAACATGGCTAAAACCAATAAAATTTGTAGCAGTTTTATTGAAGAGGTAAGTGCTTTCACACATTCACTGAGCTTCATCAGACCAAATGCAACAAAACAACTCAACAGTTAAATAAAGAGCATCATCAATTAACCATTCAAAACATCCAATAGAAAACAAGCACTGAGACATGCATTAAAACAGTGGGATGTCATTTAAAGAACCCCTTAGCTTTTAGGATAGGTTTAATGGAAGTTCTGCCATTCTTTTCTTCTTTCGGCTTTTCCCAGTTAGGGGTCGCCACAGTGGATCACCTGTCCGCTCATGATTGACAGTGGAGTTTTACAGTGTCAAGTTGCCAGCCAGGTGCCCAACCATCCACAAAAGGCACACACATGCACACACTCATGTCTATGGCCAATTTAGAGTGTCCAATCCACCTACAGCATGTCTTTGGGATGTGGGAGGAAACCGGAGCACTCGGAGGAAACCCACACGACCACAGGGAGGACATGCAGACTCCACACAGAAGGCACCCCAGCCAAGAATTGAACCAGAGAACCTCTTGCTGTGAGGAGGAATGGAAGTTCTGCCATTGATGCCTGGAAACGTATCCGCCTGCATAGTAATGGTCCAAGAAAGTTCACGGCTTTCTGTGTAGTTCCTAAAGTCACTCCCATGCTTGTCTTGAGTCAAAGTTTCAATAACCCTAAAACCAAAAATATGTCACTGCCATATTCCATATGTTTGGCCAAAGCATTACACTCATCAAAATTATGTACACAATACAAGTCTCCCTCATTCTCTCCATAAGGGATCTATTTGTCTTGCCTGTATAGAAGCAAGTACATACCCTGCATTTGGCCAAATAAATGAGATTTCTACTGCGGCAGTCAGCATTAACTTCAAAACAATACCCGTGATGTGTGGTTGGGTGAACAAAAGTCACTAATGGATCAATATGTGAGCAAAAATTACACCTCGAACAACGTCTCATGCTAAACGCTGATATAGGCTTCACACTTCCTGCTGGTGTATAATTCTTATAACACAGTTGCCCCTTTAATGACTTCTTATTTTTAAAAGTGAACCTCGGATGTTCACCAACAGCATTCCAGATCTGGTCATCAAGTTGTAAAACGGACCAATTATTTTTCATAACCTCTATGATACTATTGACATCACTAGTGTAAACCAAAGACATAGAAAGTGCTTCGTTTTTAGAGTCCATGGAAACATGCTCTGAATGTATGACATCGAAGGTAGATGTTTTGCTCCTATGTTTCCTATGCCTAACAGTGTCATGTATTGCATCATTAACTTCCTTGTGACGATAGCCCCTATCCAAAAATTCAGACCTCAAACCAAGCAGGTCATGTTCAAATAATGCATCATTGTTGTTGTCTTTATTTAACTGTTGAGTTGTTTTGCTACATTTGGTCTGATGAAGCACGCACAGTGAATGTGTAAAAGCGCTTATCTCTTCAATAAAACTGCTACAAATTTTATTGGTTTTAGCCGTGTTTGGGTGCTGCTGTTTTTTTTTCTATATAGTGAGATTAGTTCAAATGCTTTCTGTATTTATTTGAGACTGTCCTGCAGTGTTGTTTTAAAATATTTTCTGTGATTCTAAACTCTGTAGTTACTGTATTGATTGAGTATTGTCTTGTCCTTTTATTATTTATTATTAAATATATTTAAACCTTTTAATTGTGGCTGGTTTGTTTAGAGATATTTAAGCTCTTAGAGTACCTGCATATGTATTTGGTGACACTGTATAGGCCATTCCAATAGCCTTGAAAGTCTTGGTCACACTTACTATTGGATTATTAGTAACATTACACAGAGGATTGGGCACTCTTTGGTAAGGACCTTATAGTAGCTGATAAGTAAGTATGGCTGGTGGCAGCTGGTGCTAACTTATAGTCTGGATACAAGGGGGCATAGCTAGTAAACTTGTGCCAGTCTTTTCCAGGTGTGTGTTTGTGTATAAATCAAATTTCAGTGTGTGTGTGTGTCAGCTACTTGGGCAGGGACATGAAGCACTGGAAGGACAGAGAGGGAGCTGGGGGTTTTAGCTTGGCCACTTAGCTGAGACCTTAACCCTATAGTGGTGCCAGTGGAGAATCTTATTGGGGATCTGGGGAAAGAGGCAGAAACCAGCCCCAAACTGACTCTGATCTCTGTGTGCTCTTAAGGGAAATTGTACTCTACTGTGTGTGTACTTGTCATCCTCTCAATGTGTGCATCCCTCACTGGTGCTAGTGGTGAAGACTGAGGCTCCTTGATTACTGGGCCAGTGCAGGGGTATCACATATTAATTGCTTAGCAGTGGTGGGATATCCACATCAGATATTAATTTGTTGATAGTGGTGAGATAACCACATGACATATTAACTGGCTTGTAGTGGTGTGGATATTGAATTCCTGTAGCCTGTATACAGTGGTCACTGAAGGTGCTTGTACTTTTAATCAGCCTAGCAGTGAATATTCAGAGTTCAAATCAAATTGGTTTATTATTTTGTTAGCTTAGTTAGACAGGGAGAGTAGGCAAGCATGTCAGCAGAGAAGTATGGTAAGCTGACAAGGAGCCAGTTGGCTCAAATGTGCCAGGCTAAAGGACTGTTGCATGACAGCCTGACTAAAGCAGACATGATTTCAGCTTTAGTCACAGCTGCATCACAGGATAGCAACCAGGAGGACAAACAGACTGGTCGTGGAGATGTACAATTCTCAGAAAATGGACAGCTCAACCTTTCCACACAGGACTTAAAAATTCATCTGGAGTTCGAGACTTGATTTGGAGGCCAAGCAGTTGGAAAAGTAGCAGCAGAGAGGCTGAGACATCTGGAGGCTGAGGAGAATGAGAAGCACAGGAAACATGAAAAGGAGATGCTGACTCCTCGCCAGCGTCATAGAGGTAATGAGGAAAGAAGTAACCGAACCCCAGAAGCAACAGAGGTCAGTAAATTTCTTCCACAATTTACAAAGGGGATAATTTTGATAGATTCATTCATATGTTTGAGAGGGTATGTAAACAGTATAATGTTGACCAAGGGCTCTGGGTACGGTTCCTGACCCCCTTATTCCATGGTAAAGCTGAAACTGTTCTTTTCAAATTGTCTGATAATGATTGTTTAAATTATAATGTTGTAGAGAACTGTTTGCTAGAATGTTACAAGTTAACACCTGAAGTTTATAGAAAAAAGTTTTGTGAGCATAGACGCAAGGCAGGTGAAAGTGTGTGCATGTGAATATGTTGCTGAAGTAAGCACTTATTTTCGTAGGTGGGTGAGTAGATATCGAGTCACCACTTTTGAAGGGCTGGCAGACCTTTTGGTGAAGGAACAAGCCCTTAGCACTTTGCCTGAGGACATGAGACTCTGGTTAGCTGATATACAATGCACTACTGCAGATGGATTGGGGAAGAAGGGAGACCTATACCTAGCAAGCAGGGCATCACTGCACAGGAAAGGAACACCTAGTGCTGCTGATGGGTCTAAGGGAAGCTATGGTGGGCAGCTTAGACTGCCCCAACAAGGTCCGCCAGTAGCAGGGGAAGCCACTAGTCCAGGTACACATCCAGGGCCAAGGGTTAAATGTTTTAAATGCAACAAGTGGAGCCATGTAGCATATAGATATCCACAGAGGCAAGGTGGGAGAGCCAGTAAGTGTGAATGACAAAATGCCAACTGTAGGCTGTCTCAAGACAACAAGGGTATCAAACTCCCACCCTGCAGGTGTCCTGATAGGGAATGATTCTGATAATGCAGTACTGTGGTTCATGCAGTTACACACTGTCAGGCTTGGTGACAAGCTTGTGGGTCTGGTGGCCTGCAGGAGACCCAGACAGACCAAACACTTGAATCCAGGACTGGTGAGATGGGTACTTCAGGGAGGAAGCTACCCTGTAACAGTGAGACTGAAGGTGAGCCATAGCTGCTTGTAGGTACTTATGTTCCCTTAGACAGAATGACTGCAAGGGCAGAGGTGAGTAGTAGTACTCAGGCTGACAGTGAGGCACTGCTGTCAGAGAATTCCAGATGTCCTCTAGAAGGGGAGCTGGGAAGGGTTACTTAGAGAAAGCTGAGACAGGCTCAGCTCTCAGGTCCTACATTTCAAAGCATGAGGGAGGTAGCTAGTGAGGCAACTGATTCTCAAGGGAAGGGGAATCTGTATACTGGGACAAAGGGTTACTGTATAGAGAGTGGATCCCTGAGAGAGAGCTAGAGCATGAGAGAATACAACAGTTGGTAGTGCCGAGTTTACCATCTGGCACTTCTAGCCATAACCCATGATATTCCCTTTGCAGGTCATATGGGAAAAAATGTACAAAGGAATGTATTATGCAGAACTTCTAATGGCCTGGGATTTCTAGATAAGTAACAGGGGACTGCAGGACCTGTGAGCAGTACCAAAAGGTAGGCAAGGCAGGAGACAAGTTGAAAGCTCCTTTGATGCCTTTGCCTGTGATTGTGGAGCCATTTCAGAGGGTAGCTATGGATATTATGGGGCCTCTGAGTACCTCAAGTTCCACAGGGAAAAGTACCATTTCCAGACTAATGGTCTTGTTGAGAGGTTACACTCTACACTCAGGTCCATGCTATGAGCATTTTCACACCAGTTGAAGAGGGATTGGGACAAATATTTGTCTCATCTGTTGTTTGCTTACAGAGAGGTGCCCCGGGGATCCACAGGTTTTTCACCCTTTTAGTTGTATTGGCATAAGGTGAGGGGACCTCTAGATTTGATTCGTAATGAGTGGGAGGGTGAATGTGAATCCCACAAGGAGCCTGTTGTAGCATATGTCCTAAACCTTAGGACAAGGCTCAGGGAACTCATGGGCTTGGCTCATGAGGACCTGTCAGAAGCCCAACAGCAGAACAAGGTCTGGTATGACAGGAATACTCAAGCTAGAGAGTATGCTGTAGGGCAGAAGGTAATGGTTCTCACTCCTGTCAGACAACAAGCTGCAGGCAGCTTGGGAAAGACTCTACAAGGGGGTAAGAAAGGTTAGTGATGTTAACTACATCCAGAACTGCTAGGCAGGAGGCAGGGGCACAAATTGTACCATGTTAACATGATGAAACCTTACCATGACAGAGAGGCCCTTGTGCTAAGTATTGGCAATAGGAGGCAGGAGGAGTCTGAGGGGGATCTATTGCTACAGGGAACCAGCCAAATCCCAAACGAATATGGTGGAGGCTAGGGTTGCAGGCATATGATGGGATAGTGCAGCACAGTACTGGGGTCAGCAATGCTAAGGCAGCTGGAATCTCAAGACAGGGAATGGGTAAAGGTATTCCCAGATAGGTTAACCTTCTCAAGCAACGTTTCTCAAGGGTCACTTGAAAAACTTGCTTGAGTTTTCATGGAAGGGAGAAATGTGACACCAGGGAAATACTGCCAGTCCAGCTATATGGAATTTTGTAAATAATATATGTCACTTGAAAATATTAATATGATTTATATAGAAATGTGACACTGCCAGCCCAGCTAGCTGGAATTTTGTAACTAATTCTATGTTATTTGTTAATATTGCTATGATTTATACAGAACTGTATGTTATGTACTGAGCTTCAAGAATGTAACAACAGTGTACCCTAGTGGAAAAGAACAGAAATGTATATAAGCTATATACCTATACAGATGTATGTTCTAATAGTAGAAGTTGGAACATACAGAGTTAACTTGCAAGGCTTCAAGAAAATAGGTTTGAATCAGAATGTTTTATAATTCTGTTATCTCCCAGTTTTAGCTCAGCGCAGACACAATGTCTAGAGCTAGAGGTTTTTCTATTTTCTTAAAACAGAAATAATTACTAGGTTTCAAATGTAAACTGCTTTTATTGCTCTGTGACTTTCTAGTAGCTGCACTTCTGAGAGATAGGTATTTTTCACAGAGAAATGTTAAATTTTAAGTTTCTGTTACCCTGGGAACTAAAAGCAGGTGACAAAGAGTTATGTCATCCAGCTGACCCATCAATAATGTTTGATAGTAATTTAAGAACTATCTCAGAGTGTGAGTCTGTGCATTTTGTATTTGTGTATGGACCTGGAAAAATCCTCTCATTAGCACTTGCCTTGCTTATAGTAAGTGACTAGATTACAGTAATCTCTCGTAGAGAAAGATAGGAATATAGTAAGATTAGTTTAGATTTTTTCTGTATTTATTTGAGACTGTCCTGCAATGTTGATTTAAAATATTTTCTGTGATTCTGAACTCTGTAGTTACTGTATTGATGAAGTATTGTCTTGTCCTTTTATTATTTATTATTAAATATATTTAAACCTTTTAATTGTGGATTGTTTGTTTAGAGATATTTAAGCTCTTAAAATACTTGCATATATATTTGATGACACTGTATAGGCCATTCCAATAGCCTTGAAAGTCTTGGTCAAACTTACCATTTGGATTATTAGTAACAGTACACAGCAGATAAGTAAAGGTGGCTGGTGGCAGCTGGTACTACCTTATAGTCTGGGCAGAAGGAGGCATAGCTAGTAAACATGTGCCAGTCTTTCCCAGGTATGTGTTTGTGTATAAATCAAATCTCTAAGTGTGTGTTTGTCACCTGCTTGAGCAGGGACATGAAACACTGATTGGAAAGAGAGGGTGCTAGAGGTCTTAGCTTGGCCACTTGGCTGAGACCATAACTCTATAGCTGTGCCAGTGGGGTGTCTTATTGGTGATCTGGAGAAAGAGGCAGAAACCAGCACAGAGTGACTGTGATCTGTATGTATTCTTAAGGGAAATTGTACTTTATTATCTTTGTGTACTTGTTATCCTCCCTATGTGTACGTCCCTCACTGGTGCTAGTGCTGAGGATTGAGGCTCCTTGATTACTGGGCCAGTGCAGGGGTGTCACAGTCTCTATCACATTATTACTTTTCTGTTTTAGTTCTGTTGTTCTTCTCAATACCTTATATATATATATATATATATATATATATATATATATATATATCTACACATACACACACACACACACACACACACACACACATATATATATATATATATATATATATATATATATATATATATATATATATATATTATATCATAATTTGCAATTATACTCAAGAAAAGTATTGAATCATACTTAAGGTGAGTTTACTTAAGTCATTTAATCATAAACAACAAGGAGTACTTAACTCCTTTGGTTTCTGAAACCTTTCATTTGTGTTAGAGGCAACATTTTGTGCCTTTATGTTTTATATAAGATGGCACCATTTGTTCACCTTGTAGGTCATGCGACCTTTATGAAATTAATGTAGTTAGGAAATATAGGTAATAATCATAACTGCTTTATCAAAAGATCATTTATATCTCAAAATGTCTTGCAATACCCATTGTTTTAATGTCACTTTTACTACATTCTTACTAACACCCACTGCTTGAATACACTACCTCCAGCATTACAGTATCACACTCTGTTTTTGCATAATCAGTGTAAACATCGAATATATCCTATTTTTTTTACTTTTTTGGGAATAATTTTCAATAGCTCTGGTTTTGTATATCCCATGCTGACCATTTCACTATTCATGCTTAATGAATCATGTCAGCTTGTAGATGCCACCTTGCTGACTTAGTTTTATGTATATATCTTTAGCAGGACTTCAGAAATTATGCTTTAAAAGCATTATACCCGGGATACCTAGAAACTATGCTTTCTTGATTATTATACTCTTATAGAAAACATTGAGTTAAGTATTAGTTCTGTAATATGCCATTGCTGAAACAACTTGCTACCTTCAAAATGTAGTTTTATGTGAAATATATGTTTTGGTATCTAAATAAGTATTACACAGGCTACAGGTAAGTAAAATGGGAAGGGGTAATGTGAACTAATAACAAATTGTGTCAATGAAAGCCAGACATTATATGGGCTATAGATAGGCCAAGTCGGAAGGGTTAATGCAAATGAAAATCAAAATATCACGCAAGGTTAGTCTCAACCACAAAGTTGAAAATGGGGCACACTGTGATATTTAGTTAGTAATGATCTGAATATCAGTTTTGTTTAGCCTACCTGTTCTTGTTAATATTATATCACTGTCCTTTTACTTTGTGTTTTACTAACTTTTTCATCCTTTTGAGACTACAGCTACATCAGACACCTTTCTAATAATAGTACCCATTAACTGTTGCTTCACAATAATCACATTTATTAATATCATAGGTTCATAGGTTCATAGGTTCATACTAGGCTATCTGCCCGAGGGCATTTACAAGCCTAGCCCATCGTTTTGTGGCTTAGGCCACCCCTTTAGTATGGGGAACTATACCCATTATTTTTCTGTGCCTCTGTCGAGCAGTGACACTGAGGTAATCCCTGGGGTATATCTGCGATCTCCCATCCATTGGTCAAGATTTCTCTTGAACAAGGCCAGCGAGGTGCTCTGCCTCACATGTACCGGGATTTTGTTCCACAGCATAGGGAGTCTTTGGGTGATGAATCTATCCCTCCAGCACGTCCTATTAATAGCCGTGTCAAGGTTTAAGTCTCCGCCCTTGTGGCTCTGATGGATCTAGATTTTTGAGGTGAAGCATATTCATCAAATCTGGGTTTGACATGGCCTTGTATGTTAGGCAAAGGTCACCTCTGAGCAAGCGTGCGACTGAATAGAGCTGGAGTTCTTTCAGTCGGGCAGCATAGGACAGATTTTTGAGACCCTTTATCCTTTTGGTGAGGAACTTTTGTGGCCTCTCCAGCTGCTGCAAGTGTCGGGTCAGATACATTCCGAATGGGGCATTGTACTCAATCATTGGTCTGATGAGTGATGAGTAAAGGGAGACTATGACCTCCCTTGATCTAGATGAGAATCCCTTCATGATAAGGTGGGCAATGTAGAAGGTCTTCCTAACTACTTTAGCTACATGGGTGTCGAATGACAGACTACTATCAACCTGGGTCCCCAGGTCCCTGATAACTTCTTCTGTGCTCAGTGGATTGCCACCTATTTGGTAGCTAGGGGTAACCTTGTTTTTCCCATATCCATTTATTAATGAATTTTTGGTAATTTGTTCTAGCATGTATCATTATGGTGATCTGTGTAAACACTCTGAATACCATTTTTTATTTGTATTTAGAGTGACTAGAGTTTTTGGAATATTTTGTTTTTTAAATTTGTTAATGTCTATCCAAGAATGTATTTATGATTGTTAATTGTTCTCAGATGTTTTCATGATAATTTGGCAAAAGATTATTTGGCATTTGCAATGCCTAAATATCCTTTGCATATTTTCTTCCCCCTAGCTATATTTGAAATGAAGTCCTCTGGATTATTCAACCACGCTGGTGAGCAAACACAACAAATAGACAATATCTGAATCATTGTTTTTGAAATGCCACTGGGTTCCACAAATCAACAGGAACAACGCTAGAAGGTAGGAATTGTTTCTCCCATACAGGAATCTATTCTATGTCACAGTCTGTTCTAGAGAATATTTTCAAGAAAACCTTGATTTTTTTCCTTAAATAAAAATATTAGCCACTTCCTCATTTCACTGATAATTAGCATATTCCAATTCATAACTCACCAAGAGACTTGGGTCTGTTTTGTCATATTCAGAACTGTTAATAAGCAAGGAGAAATGGCTTTAATACAGTGCAATAAAAATATACATTGCAATCAAGCAAGAAAACAGTGTAAGGAATGCAAACCAGGAAATTTTCCTCTGTCAAAATTTAGTCTGCTCTACAGAAAAAGGCTTTTAGGTGACTTTTCTCAGGAAATATTTTCTTTCCTTTTTCAGTACAATTTTTAGTCTCTAACTCCATGCTAAGTTCACAAGTAATTCTCTTCCTCCTATACGTCTAAAGTATAGGTCCGGCGTCGGTTGTCGTCGCTTCTTCCCTGACGTCAGTTCAACAGGGGTATAAAGGAACCAGCCGATGCCATTTTCTTCAGTCTTTCTTGCCGCGCGGTGCCTGAAGCAGAAGCAGTTCGCAAGTGCCGGTCGGCCAGCTCCTGAAATTACGAAAATTTTTAAACCGAAGTTTTCTTGAAAGCTAAGTACCCCATTGGGGAAACTTTTCTTGCCTCAGACCGATGTCAGACAAAGTTAATAATTGTATTTCATGTGGGAAGCAAATTCCGTATAAGGATTTCCATTCCCTCTGTATACCTTGTTTAGGCCCAGACCACGATGTCTCGGTCTGTCGCTTTTGTGCTACATTCAACAAACGCACCATTAAGCGTCGGGCGGAGTTCGCCCAGCATTATTTTGGAAAAACATTTAACTATATTATGTCATCGGATACTCCGACTCCAGTTCTGTCTAAAAAACGCAAAGATAAGGACCGACACACGAGGTCCGCGGCCTCTACCGACACCACGCCAAAGCCGACTACACGTGGTCCGGTTCTCAGCGAGGCGCCTACACAGCCCCTGACTACTGACGACACTTCATTGGCGGTGTCTCCTGTGCCCGGGGTCGCAGGCTCCTCGGGCCCACACCCCGACTACAGATATCGAAGCCACGCTTGGCGTTGAACCTCAAAATGTGGACAGGTCTACCTCCACTCAAGGTGTCTTCAGACCTTCCTCTTTTTTTTCCATCAAGGCTTTCACTAAGTCTAAAGCAGCCATGCACTCTAAGAGACAAGCTACACAGGGCCCATCTCCAGGCCCCATGTCTAAAAAACAGATGCTTAAAATGGATGAGGATTTAATTACTCTTATCAGGGGTTCTCAACCCCCACCGGACAAAAGAACCAGAGTGAAGGAAGAATCCCCCTCCTCTGATCAGGGCTCCATTATTTCAGAGCACTCTGATGATCAGGAACATTCTTACTCCCCTTTTGAAGACTCTGATGCGGAGGAGTCCATTCCTTCTGTATCCCCCCCAGAGGATTACTCATTTGGGGAAACTTTGCATACCTTAAGGGAACACTTCCACTGGGAAGGCCAAGATTGTTCAGATTCCAAGAAAAGGCTTAGGAAATTTCTCTTGCTACCTCAGCACAGGCCTCTGGCTATACCTCCTGTCTTGGACATCCTAGATGATGTTTACTCGGAGGCCTGCCTTAACCCAGACTCTCTGCCTCCAGCCCCAGTTAAGCCTGACAGGTACTACAGGGTTCCTGACTCACACCAATTTCTATACAAAAGCCATGCTGCTGACCCAGAAACCATCTCACAGGGCCCCAAGGGAATTAAGGCCTCAACTGCTAAAAATCCATTACCTTCTGAGAGAGATTCCAGATCCTTAGAAAGGTGGAGAAAAAAGGTATATACCTCGGCTACCTTAACCATGAGGGCCTTAAACTGTCAGTTCCATATGCTAAAATACCAACAGTTTTTTGTTATCACAATTGAAAAGTAAAATGTCACAACCTGAACAACCAGACTTGAAGGAGTTGCAGGATTTGATGCATAGTGCAGAACAAGTGGGTAAGCATACCTTACAATGTGGTTTTGATGCTCTAGAGGCCTCATGTAGAGCTGCTGTCACAGGATCAGTCATACGTAGACATGCCTGGCTCAAGGAACAAACCTTGCCTGATCATGTCAAACCTAAATTAATAGATGCCCCTCTACAAAAGGATGTATTATTTGGTGCTAATGCTGAGGAGGTATTAAGGAAAATGGAGGAAAAGGCTAAATCAATGCAAACTGTGAAAGATTTTCTACAGGTACAACCCCCACATTTCAGTAGAAATTGGCCTTCCAAAAATTGGTCCTTTCCAGTCACGGACAGACCCCAAAGAGGTAGATACAGGCGCCCGAGGGGCAGAGGACAATCCCAAGGATCGTTTAGAGGCAGACAATGGCAAGCTCCTACACAAAGAGGTGGTGAGGATAACTCGTAATCATTCAGAAAGCAAGCCCAATGACTTTCCCCTTTGCATGCCAAGCAAGACTCAAATGGCAGCCCCCTTAGGAGGAAAGCTGGCATTATTTTCAAAAAATTGGCATATTGTCACAAAAGACAAATGGATCCTGGACATTATAAACAGAGGCTACAGATTCCATTTTCACACCCTTCCAAAAATGAGAGGCATGCCAAACCTGCCACACAATCAAAGGGCAGAGGCACAAAGGCAAATTACAGATCTCATAGACATGAAAGCTATTCAAGAGGTACCTACGCACGAACAAGGTCAAGGCTTTTATTCCAGGCTATTCCTGGTACCAAGGAAGGGAAAAGATTGGAGACCTATTTTGGACCTATCCATCCTAAACACATTTCTACTCGTACCAAAATTCAAGATGCTCACTCTACAGCAGCTTCTTCCCATGCTGGGCAAGGAGTCTTGGCTGGTAACATTGGACCTCAAGGAGGCATGCCTGCATGTCCCAATCAGACAAAATTGCAGAAGATACCTCAGATTTCTTGCAGGTTCAACCCATTATCAATTCTCTGCATTGCCCTTAGGCTTATCTACTGCGCCCAGAGTATTCACAAAATGCCTGGCATCAGTAATTGCCTACTGCAGACTTCAAGGGATACAAATATACCCCTATTTGGATGACTGCCTGATCCAAGCGGACAGCAAGTACATTCTTCTGAAACATCTGGCTTATGTAATAATGTTGTTGGACTCTCTGGGATACACAGTCAACAAAAAGAAATCAAGGCTAATACCCTCTCAGAAGATAATTTTCCTGGGTGCCAACTTGGACACAAACACCCAGATGGCCTACCTCACGCCAGAGAAGCAGGGGCAACTAACTCAATACTTCAGAGCACTAGCAAATTGCACCAGGCTGACTGCAAGGAAAATCCTGCAGGCTCTGGGATACATGGCATCTTGCATCTTACTAATCCCATGTGCAAAGCTGCATATGAGGAAACTTCAATGGTACCTGAAAAACCTATGGTCTCAACACAGCCACAGTTTGGAAACAATAATACCACTAATTCCATGTCTACAAAAGGAATTTCTGTGGTGGGCTCAAGCATGCCAAACAAACACAGGTCTTCCATTCTGCAAGCCTCAAGCAAATCAAGTCATCACAACAGACGCCTCGGACTACGCCTGGGGGGTGCACATGACAGATTGGTGCATTCAGGGCAAATGGTCCCAAAATGAAAAGCACCTTCACATCAATCAAAAGGAACTGCTAGCAGTAATAAATGCTATTATAGCTTTCAAGGACCTTCTTCAACCAGGTCAACTATTGATAAGAACGGACAACACCACAGTTATGTGGTACATAAACAAACAGGGAGGAACACATTCATACCCCCTATGCAGACTGGCCATGTCACTTTGGAACATGGCCATGGACTTACAAATCAAACTACAAGCACAGTACTTGCCGGGCAAGGAAAACACGCTATCAGACAACCTAAGCAGAAATATGACAGATCCACACGAATGGAAGTTGCATCCAAAAGTGTTTACAGAAATAATCCAAGCATGGGGAAGGCCAGACATAGATATCTTTGCCTCCCACAAAAATCACCAATTGACAAAATTCTGCTCAAGGATTTTCCATCCAAAGGCCTGGAGAGTGGACGCTCTCTCTTTCAGTTGGACATCAATGACAGTTTATGCCTTTCCACCTCTTCCTCTGCTGCCCAAAGTTCTATTGAAAACCAGAGCAGACAGACCAAAGATGATTCTCATTGCTCCAGACTGGCCAAGACAACACTGGTACCCACTCCTGAGGAGCCTGACGCATTCCCCACCATGGACCCTGCCTCTAATGCCTCTTCTCCTGACTCAGCACAGCTTCAAAACTCTTCCTAACCAGCTAAAAGCACTCAATCTAGCCGCATGGAAGATTCCTTAGCATCACAACAGACCCTACTCTCCAAGGAGGTGCAGGATGTCATTTTGGAGGCCAGAAGGCCGTCAACTAGAAAAGCTTACTCCGCAAAATGGAAATGGTTTTGTGTCTGGAATGAGAAAAAGGGCCAGGATCCTGGAAAACTGAATTTACCTCAAATACTACAGTATCTAGCTGAGCTGCTAAGCAGTGGACTTTCATTCTCCTCCATCAAAATCCATGCCTCAGCCATTTTTGCAGAATACAACACTGATCCACCCTTATTCTCTCACCCTCTCTTAAGACAGTTCCTCAGAGGGGCTAAGAATCTAAGACCCCCAAGGAAACAACCAATACCTGCTTGGGATCTCAATTTCATTCTGGAAAAACTGACCTTGCCTCCCTTTGAGCCAGCTGCCTCATCAGGTTTGCAATATTTGTCCTGGAAAACAGCTTTCCTTCTGGTTATTACCTCAGCTCGTAGAGTTTCAGAACTATAAGCTCTCATGGCTGTGCAGCCTTTTATCATCTTCCATCAGGACAGAGTTTCCTTGTGAACCAACCCATCCTTTATGCCTAAAGTGGTATCCAGGGTAGCTTTGAATCAGGCCATACACTTACCTACCTTTTATCCTAATCCTCAAAACAAAGGGGAGAGATTACTACATTCCTTGGACATCCACAGACAACTCCGTTATTATCTGGACAGAAGAAAGCCTTTCAGAAAATCAAAACAGCTCTTTGTGTCCAATGCTGTAGGAGCTCAAGGAAAGCCAATTTCCAAACAGACAATCTCAAAATGGATAGCCCACTGCATACGCTTTTGCTATTCTTTTCATGGCAAAACTGTACCTACAGGCATCAGATCTCACTCCACAAGGGCCACAGCTACCTCTGCAGCTTTCCTCAGAGGAGTTCCTACCAAAGATATTTTGGAAGCAGCCACTTGGAGTTCTGTGCATACCTTCTCCAAGCACTACCACCTACCATTATACTCCAAAACTAGAGCAGGCTTTGCCACTGCAGTCTTGCAGGGCATCCTGGCTCCTCCTAGTTCCACCTAGTGCCTACCACCCCTTTCTTAGCTTTGGGATTCTACCCATCTGTTATGACTGCAGCTGTATGCACGATGAACATAGTACAGTTTTGTACCTACCATAAATGTAGATGTTCGAGTGCTAATACAGCTGCAGTCCAGGTTTCCCTCCCTCCTTCCCCTCTTGGGACAGGCCTATAGGCTAACACATCCTCATACAACCTGATTGGGGTATTCATTTATGATGTATTTGCTTGCAAGTACTGTATTTTGATTATATTGCATTGCTCTATTACACAAATTTATGTATTGCCTTCCTTCTGGGGGCACCTGACATCTGGGGCAAGAAAAACTGAAGAAAATGGTGTCGGCTGGTTCCTTTATACCCCTGTCGCACTGACATCAGGGAAGAAGCGACGACAACTGACGCCAGACCTAGACTTTGGAATTCGGTCGACCGAGGACCCGCCTGACGGCAGGAGAACCCATCTGTTATGACTGCAGCTGTATTAGCACTCGAACATCTACATTTATGGTAGGTACAAAACTGTACTTTTTCCTAACCTCTTGCTGTGTTTCTGTTTAATTGTTTTGCATGCAAGGATGGTGCCGTTGATGCCAGTTTTAGTCAGTTTGTAAATAATAAAATGTCTCCATGTTTCAGTTGTGCATTATCAAGTTCTGAAGCTAAAAACTCCAGTTTTTACAGATGCTGCCTGGCTTGCAAAATATAACTTCTGCATACCATACTGTAGCTTCAATGGATTTGTCTCTGCAGCTTTTAACTTTCACAGCTCAGTAGCAGGTGACAGACAGAATCTTTTTGGTAAGATATATATTCCTTTATTTGTTTTATATAGCATGTTTAACTTTTCTGTCTGTAGCTCCATCCAAGACAGGTTATTATTCATAATTTGGCCTTGCTTACATTAGCCATCTTGAATCCTCATGTTTTCATCCGGCCACGGATATTTCACAATACTTTAAAGCTTACAGATGCTAGCTGTTGTTGGAAACCTTTAACTCACAATACTGCATTGTCCTTTTTTTTATTCATGTCTATGCAGGATTACACTTGTTAAATTGAAAAGTCATATTTTGGAGACATAATGTTTTAGTAATCATTTGTAAAGTTTGGTTGGTATTTTAGTTGCAAAGGGGTAAAAAATACTTTCTGATTGCCTATCGCATTCAAACAGCAATGAGTGACTTTGGAAGTTTTTTCTCTGAGCAGTTGAAAATAGTCCACAGACAAACCTGTCAGTTTGTGGGGCTTTTCTTGGCATTTTCTAAGACAAACAACATTATTGCTATAGCTGGTGGTAAGTAATTTCAGTACCTTAATACAGTAAATGCTGACTTTTCTACTTGAACAATATCTTTAACTCTTTTCTGCAGTAAGACACAATAGTCAAGTCAGGCAGTTTAAATATGTATAACAATGCTTTAAACTTGATGAATTGAGTTTCAGGGTATGCTACAATTAAGACAGTAGAGCACGAATGAAAATTGAGCTCCCTTGCCTGAAATTGTTGGTTTTGAAATGATTCTTGTATGTTTACATGTTTAACAGTGGCTCAGGTTTGCACTCTAATTTTGTAAATAGTTCAACAGAAGCAAGGCAAGTAGCAACTTTTTCCCTCTTTTGATGGATTGCTACTACCAACTGCAGAAATCATTTTTACAGATAATACATTTTTATTTTTTGTGATAGTTAATAATTCAGGTGTAATTTTTATTTATTTATTCATCTGTCAGCGTATGCTCTATTGCTAGCAGTATGTGTTTTTCATTGACATTTTATTTTCATTCCCTTTCCGAGTCCCCTGGTCCTTGTACGTATGATTATGAAAATGGGAAGATAAGGCAAATAATTTGATGTTAGCTGATAAAGCCGAGGAAGGTGAATTCATTTGTTGATGAATTCAGTTAAAGAAGATTAATGCATTTATTGGTTAATTAAGTTACAGTAGTTTCTGATTTGTTAGTTGATGGAACATACTTCTTGATTACCAGTCATCTTTTTTCTGGTTTAGAATGTTTGTGTTTAGCTTGAGCTAAATAAATGCCTGTTAGATAGTAACTTATAGTCATAAAGAACCATGATCTATAACTTTAAGGTGTTTATTTTAGAATTAGGACAATTAAAACAAAACCAAAGATTTTAGCTGATAATGGCAATGAAAGTTAAGAGCCTCATACACATTGACACAACACAGGTGGAACAAAAGCAGTTGAAGACATGTTTCCTAGATACCACATTTAAACCTTATTTGGGATATTTTTCAGGCATCCTGCTGTTTGTGGACATCAGCCTTTATTTTAAGCTTTTTAAACCAAGTGATCCACTTATGCTGTAGTGACGAGGCCAGGAAAAGCTCAAAACATGACATATCTACAGCTAGTTAGGTTTGGATTAGCTTGAATGTATCCATAAAGATTTAAAATAAATAAATAAATACATAAAATATGAGCATTCAGAAGCCATATATCTGAAACCCTGGTATGTTCTTAAGTGGTTATTTGCATATGTCCCATGAGCCTCCAGCACAGGATGTTTAAGCTGTTATACTGTGAGGCGTGCAACTTGCCTAAGGCTTTCTTGCAGTTTTAACTGAGTTGTCTACATGATCTTTTTACACTTTGCTATAGTTGCAAATTTGGAAAAAAGCAGATAATATGAACAGTACATTAAATACCGTTATACCATGATCGTGAATACCAAAACTGGAATGGGTCACAGTACAGGAAAAAAAAACTATTCTGTAATTAAGCAGAGAAAGATAGATAAAGTGCGCATTTGTAAACTGACTTGAGATGATTATAACAGAATCACTACAGAGCACAGATGAGGACTTCCACTTTTAGATGATTCTTTTTTGTGTAAAAAAAATACTTTTTCAGATTAAAAATTACAAGGCAAACATAATTCATTAGAATGTATGTCTAATGAAAATGTGAAAGAAATTACAAGAGTTAAATATAATGATGTAGGGTATTCGTTCAGATAATATATTGCAACAACTTAAAATAGTGCAAGAACAAAGGTTCTGATAACTGAGCAGGTAGTTAGTGGACAGAGGATTTTAGGTTTGAGCACTGAGGTGGATAAGATAAAGGGGAAATTAGAAGATTGGGTTTTTAGGATTGTGGAGATAGTTAGTGGACAGAGGATTTTAGGTTTGAGCACTGAGGTGGATAAGATAAAGGGGAAATTAGAAGATTGGGTTTTTAGGATTGTGGAGACCAAAGTAGTAGATAAGGCAATATTTGAAAACAATTCAAATAAACTACGTCACCAGACCTCATGAAACAAAAACTGATGAGATCAGTGCAGGAAAAAAAATGACCATAACTGAAATTTCAACAAGTCAAAAACTTAGAGGTAATGGTATTTAAGTTGGAACAACAGATATTAAAGATATTAAGAATAAGGGGGAGGGTGACTGGTGGAAAGAAGGGAGTTGATTGAAACTAAGCATGACATAGTAATTGGGGAGATGGTTAAATGGTGAAGGCTATTATGGTGAGAAAAGAAAGAAGAAAAGAAATTGTAAAGACAGAAGATAGGAAAAGCAAAAGAGAAAAAAATGACAATAGAGAGGTGAAAGGGCATCATCTAAACTGAAGGGAAAATTACTAAGTGTGTCCTAATTCAGCTGAGGACAAATGTGAGAAAGTCAGTTATGTGTAAGGTTTGGGAAAGAAAATGAGTGATGAAAGAAATCAGGCATAAAAAATGAAAACAGTTTTAATTTGACAGTGAGGGAGTCTTCCATAAAGAAAAGGAAAATGTCCAGAAAACACAGAGAGGAAACAGGATGCAATAAACTCAAGATAAAACATCACTTTTAGAATTAGTGTCAATTCAGAAATTGAATGCATACATTATAGAAGGGGACCACAGACGGGTTGATTTGAAAACCCAGTTAACCTTGTTTTAGGCAGTATGGAATTTAAGCAGTTTGGGTGGTGGAATTTGCTTCATAAAATGTGGGTATCTATACTGAGAGACATGGGAAACATCCAGACTACATGGATGCCATTTCAGGCGAAGGTTCTAGGAGCATCAGGAGTATTATGAAAGAAATTAATTAGGAACAAGTAAAGGAAATAGATAATTTGGGCATCTTTGTCTCTTCTACTCTAATACCTCTCTTTTGATCCACAAGTCATCAACAGCATAAAGAAAGTCTTGCACATGCTCCTATGGAACAAAGGAACTGTACTAGTGAAGAGTTCACAGTAACCACAACCTGTCTAGATATATACACCCTTAAGCAGATACACAGAAAAGGCTTTACACCATTTAAAAACACTTAATACCTCACAAAATGACTGGGTTCATACATGATACTCATGGTGTAAACTTATGTCTACCCAGATGATCATTGAGACTATCCTTAATGGCAGAGGTAGTGACTTGCTTGCCCTGTAGTGATAATGCATCCCATAGGCTAGGAATGCATTGAGTTAGGAACCCATCCCCACAGTGAATCTTGTTTATTTGTTGATGTGTTTATATATATATATATATATATATATATATATATATATATATATATATAGCTGTCAAGTAACCTGTTTGATAAAGGGACATAAAGTGGGTTCAGAGAGTGAAGGAGAAAATTGATTAATCTCCAAAAAAAAAGTTTGAGAGATCATATTGAATATCATAATGGTACAGCATATTCTAAACCTGTTAAAGTATTCAACAAGGTTTTGTATGAACAGGTGAATGAACAGGTTAGTGTATCAGATGTACCCGTTGTTGATCCCTTCCCTTTAGACCAGCCTCTTTTGAGGCTGTTACAGAGAATACAGAATCGGGACAATAGTCACCAAGTATAACAGTTACCACAGGACTTGGTCCCTACTCTCTTTTACAAACAGAACAGGAATTACAGGACCAACAGCAGGAGGAGGAGACCTTAAATATTTCCTTAAACAACAAATTCATTTTTTATGAAACTAATTATGAATTATGCATAGCCACTGTCATTTCTAATGAGAAAGGAAATTCTAAGATATATAATTACAGTTATTATAAAATTGGACATGAACATGAGGTTGAAATTGTTAATGATTACAGATGGAAAAATTTTATTACAGATATTTATGGGAAACCAACCTATTCAAAATCCATCTTATTTTACACTAGTTAACGTTTTCACTAAAAAGGAGGAATAGTCAAGGGGCTATTTGTGCGCCTGGCAAGGATGGTTTCTGATGATGATTTATTTTTAAGAGAATATGATAACCTATCTAAAATGTTTTTAGCTTGGGGATATCCATGCAACTTGGTGCAAGAGATTTGTAACGAAGTGGTTTTTAAAACAGTGGAAGGAATTTTCTGCCCTCTTATGTTGGTTTATGAGGTAGCTGATACTAATAACTTTGAAGCGGATACAAAGGCTGCTGATACCACTGTTTACTTTGATTCTTTTATCATGACCTTCAGTATCAACCAACTTAACAGCTGGGTGATTTTAGACAAAAATTGGAGTATTTTTACTAGTTATGACAAAATAATGGAAAAATAGACAAGGAGCCACATGTTGTCTTTAGAATCGGTAGAACAATAAAAAAACCTTCTAGAAAATGGAGATTGTTTTCAGTCTAGTAACATTAGTAGAAACAGGAATACCTTTTAATGTAGATAGAGGGTGATCGTACAGAGGGTAAACTCTTGGTTTAAACATACCCAAAAATCTTAACACACAGCTTTCATTCTTTTTTTTGTGTGTGTATAGAATAGATAAAAATCCCTGGGAGGGTCTCTGCAGTGATTGATTGAGCTCAAAGAGCTAATTTGGCAGATTAGGCTGAGCACCTGCAATCATCCTGGCCTTAATGAAAATTTGCCCATTGCTAACATACTGAAATTGCGCTCACATTTGGTTTGATTTTAATATAATACACAGAGTTTTGTTGTAGATAAAGGGTTATGGTTGGATAAATAAATAGCTAAGGATTTTATGAATTTCTTGTATTTATGTTACAAATTTCTCTTTAAATGATGTGTGTTTTTATTGGATGAAATGCATGCATGTGGCCTGGAAGTGAAATAAATCCCTGCATTAATCAAGTATTGTATACTTATGAAGTTGTATGTTACACACTGACAGAAGTGCTTATTTATTTATTTATTTATTTTTTTACTTTAAATATTTTTATTACTCACCAAGCATGGTTTGCTGACTTGGGAACTGTTTGTGAATTTTTCAGCACTTTCATGTTTGTTATCATTAGTTCTCAGTTTTAATCTCCAGTGTACTAAACACTGTATGACTATAAAAGGAAAGATGATGAAATTAAATGGTGAGTATTCATAACTCTGTACCTAACATGTTTGATAAGCAGATCTAACCACTTTTATTTCAGCTAATGAAAATAAAAACCGGAATTTCTGTCTAGACTCGGCTTTTGATAATTTTGTGTGCATGCATGTAAGAGGTTGTTCAGACCATGATACAAATGAAATAGTCAGAAAAGGCTGCTCTTAGCATCTTGGATATTCTTGATATATATGGATAATATTTGCAAAGTTGCTTGACATGAAGACGAACACTCCAAAGCATGCCAACACTGTACGCCATGTAACTGGGTTTGCAGACAACCTGATATTACATGGCACTTCACAAAGTGACTTTAAAGAAATAATTACAATGTGTTAATACGTTTATGATGATTTGTCAATAAACATTTCAAAACCAAAGTTAATGATATATAATTTAAGAAAAATCAATGATTAGAGATTACTACAAGCCGTACTTATTTAGCAGACATTTTTTTCACTCTACAAGAACTGGACATAATATGTAAAGTTTTTAGCAAAAAAAAAAATGCTAGGATTTGCAGGGGCTTGGTCTATGTGGATGGAGTACTAGAAGATATGAGATTATAACCACTGCTGGAAATAATACAAGTCAAAATAGATCCAAAGTATCACACAGTTCTAATGAATGATGACAAAATAACTGAGGGGTTTCTTCAAGACTGTTTTTACAATCTCAAGGAAGGTATTATAACTTCCAAAATTCTTTCCAGAGATTTACCCAAGGTACTACTTGATTATAATGTGCAGAAAAGTGCTCAATGGCAATCCAATATTTGTAAGATCAGTTAATGCATCAATAAAGTTTCTCCACAGAGCCTAAAATAGAAAGAAACAGAAATTATATTTTCTTAGTCAGGTTTAAAGATGTCAACAATTTTGAAATATATGCATAACATTTTGAGAAAGACTTTTTTCTCTTAGTAGTATTTTGCATATTGCATCTGTGGAAGGTAAGTTTGAAAATGTTGACATGTTAAGGATTTACAAATTATAAGAGGAATATGAGTTACGAAATGGTATGCTGAAATTTTTGTTCTATGAATAATATTGTGTATTTGTACTTAGAAGGCAGAAATTGAAGAGCAATGTGCATGAAATATAGACTTGAGATCATTGTAGTCAACCTCAGGAGCTAAAGAATTATTAAAATAATTATTGTAATGTTTATGCAGAATGAATGAGAATAAAGGTTTAATCCATATAGTAACACAATGTCCATCATATAGGCAGCTGTAAAAATATTTATTAATGAAAGTTTTTGGATGTGAAATACTCTACGTTGGTTTTATGAAGGTATAAAAGTTGTGTAAACTTTGTTCTTAATCAGTGGAAAGCACACAGTGAAGATTTGAACTTCCTTTCTGTATATAATGCAAAGGACCAAGCGGAAAGTGAAAGGATAAACTTCTGTTAAAGGCTAACAAGTGCATTGAATGCTTGTATATATTTTATGTGATAAAAGCATTTTATAGATTTTGTAAATATGGCTCTAAGTGGTATATGTTAGTATTGTCTTGGATGGACATAACTGTTGCCAAAACAAAAATAAACAAACATAAAAACTTTCTACCTGAAACCTCTCAATTTTTATTTATTTTATTTTTTTTTTTTGCTTTTCTTTATCTCTATAGGACATTTCAAATCAAATTAAATATTACTTTAAGTACAAATAAATATTAAATGCTGTTAATATTTCCCCTTTTATAGCTATCTATGTCTCTCTCTATTTATATCCATGAAAATAAAATCTTTTGTTTTAACACTTTTGCAATATGTATAAGTGATAATATCGCCTAACTTGCCAATTGTGAAAAGTGCACCTGTTTCTATATAGGTAAAACTAATCAAAAATTAAAAGATCGTATAGCCTCCCATGTTTCAGAAATTAGGAGAAAAGTAGAGACGAATGCTTTAGCTAGACATATTTTACAGTTTGGAGAAGATCATACCTTTAAATTTAGAGTCCTACAAAAAGTGGTTTTGGGTAAATGCGGGGGGGGGGCATAATTAATAAGATAGAGTATAGGTGGATTAATTATTTTAAGGCAGATAGACTTCCTGATTTAAATATCAAGAACAGTATTAAACCCCTTCTAAAAGAGAGACAGATGTTTCTTACTTGAATGTTTGCTATTTGAAAGTGGTACATATATTTCATTATTTATCATGTACTATTTATTATTTGTTTATATTGTTTTATATTTAAGTATGTATACCCATATATGGTAATGAAATGTAGTCCTGTGATTGATTTTGTGATTTTGATAGGCTGGAATTAGTTTAAATACTGACTTTTTTATTGTTTGTAACACTGATGAAGAGTCTTATGTGACTTGAAAGCTTTGTGTGTTTGAATTGTTTCATTAAGCCATTTTTTTATTCTTTCATACAGTTGGACCTTTGCCTTTTTTGCTCTCTCTATTTATATAGTAGATGTTATGTTACATCTATCTGTCCATATATCCATATGTACAGATACAAACTTTGACTTTTTAATACAGTTTGACAACTGGCAATGCTGCAAAGTTTGTATGCCATGGCACCAAAGTAAGAAAGGGAAAACTGTAAAATTCAAAATAATTATGCATTTGTCTCTGCCATTAATGGTTGAGAATTAGCTCACTCATTAGCTCTCACCTTTTGCAGAAATATCTTTCAAATAATCTAAAATTGTATTTTGAATATGTTCTGCAAACAGCAGTTCCAAATGTCATGATAGTCTTGGTACAACTCTGATTCAATAGTAACAAAAAAGATCATAAGCTATTGTGAATGAAAGCCCAGTGATGTTGAACTGATGAATATGTTTCTGGGTTACTGGCAAAATCGTGAAGACATTTTAATGATAATGTATGAACATAAAACTCTCATTGAGTTCTATTAGATAGCTTTTGTTCAGTTATATTTAGTCATAGCATTTATTTTCAACAGATGATTCAATATGCACATCTAGGTTTTTTTTTATGAATGGACAGAGATGAGGAGAAGACCACCTTTAGATAATCATAAATATGTCCCTTTTTTAACTGAATAAATTTTTATTGATTTTCACAAACATAAACATGTATACAGTATGTATGTCAAAGAAATAATTACACAGTCAAACCTTAAGGTGAAGAAACAATTCCAAAAACAAATATTATAAAACCAACTATTTACATAGGATGCCTATACTTGAAAAAATATTGATTTCTTGAATGTGTCTTTGAATAAGATTATAATGTATTAGTCTTCTGTTTCCAGCACTTGATTTACATTCTGCCATGCAATGTTTAAGGAAGTTGGTTGTTCTGTCCTTCCCTTGACTGTTTTCAATTCCAACTGTGTGACTGATAAAACCATGTTCTTGAAATGTTTAAAATTGGGAGAAGCTACAGCTTTTCAGTTCTGTATAATATTTTTCCTTGCAATAGCAAGTAGAGTCCAAAAAATGGCATATTTTTGCCTTGGAACACAAGAAGGCACAAATGTATTCAACAAAACTAGAGATTTTGTAAGTTTAAAATTATCAGTGAAAAGTGGCTTTAACAAATAGTTAATACTTTCCCAATATTATTTAAATAAATGGCATTCATAGAACATGTGTTGACAATTGGCTATTGATTGTAAATGGCATTCATAGAACACGTGTTGCCAATTGGCTATTGATTATGATTTACATCTCCAAGATCTAGTTTCTTTATTACATATTAGTTCTAATTTGTGTGGTGTTAAGTATGTTCTATGTATAAATTGCCATGTGAAAAGTTGCCAGTAACATGATAAAGATGCTAGTTTTGGAGATGTAAGAATTGTTTTTTTATCTTTAGGATCTGGCATTTTACCATTGATTGTTTTGTAGTATTTCCACATATTTTGTTTATTATAAACTCTTGTTTCTTTAATTTCTACAATATTGATAAAATTCCTTTCCTATTTGTGGGAAATTCCATCAGCATTATTAGCTGCTCTATCAGCTTAGGAACCTTTTCCCTAGCAGACTTTTGCATTATTGCCTGTTGGTTTAAAACTGTTTGTCTTAATCCCTGCAGTGTTAACCATATATTATTTTCAAGGTTGAACTCACTTACAATTTGCTCTATCATTAGAACTTTATTAGTGTTTATCAACTGATGCCAGGAAATTAGACCTTTCTTACTAAGTATTTTAACTGCTACAGAGTCCGGAGTTATATTATTTTGTGTATATGCTATTCGAAATATGAAAAAAAAGATATGCTTTTATATTCAGATTTTTGTTTACAAAGTGCGTAAAAGTCTTTAGGGTAATGATAACGTATTTAGAATTTATATTTTTGTGTTTCCCTGTTGTCATATATTCCTTCAATAACCAAAGTAAGCTATTCAGTACTATTTCTATGTGTTTATTGATTGTATCATGAGTGTTTTTTAACCAGATTTGTTCATGTAATAGTTTCCATTTGGAAGTATATTCTTTGTTTAACCACAGAGAAACTGTTTTTAAAGCTGACTATTGTATATATCCTTCCAAATCTGGTAAGCCTATTCCAGCTTCTTCCCATTTGCAAAAATTATGTCTTAGGGCAACTCTAGGTTTTTTTGGGTACCATAAGAATTTCGTTATTAACCCCTCAAATTGTTTTAAATATGATTTAGGTGGAGGAAGTGAGCAAGCTTGTATAAAATGCAGAAGTTTCGGGACTATAATAATTTTAATTATATACTGCATAGTCTTCCTAGTGAGACCAGCAATGTTACATGGGTTGGAGACAGTGGCATTGACAAAAAGGCAAGAGTTAGAGCTGGATGTGGCAGAGTTAAAGATGTTAAGATTTGCACTGGGTGTGACGATGGTGGACAGGGCTAGGGATAAGTATATTAGAGGGTCAGCCCAGGTTGGAAGGTTTGGAGATAAAGCCAGAGAGACAAGATTATGTTGGTTTGGACATGAGGGATGCTGAGTATATTGGGAAAAAGATGCTAAGGATGAAGCTACCAGGTAACAGGAAAAGAGAAAGGCCTAAGATAAGGTTTATGGATGTGGTGAGAGAGGACATGCTGCTGGTTGGTGTTGACAGAACAAGATGCAGAGGACAGGAAGAAATGGAAACAGATGATCTGCTGTGATGACCCCCTAATGAGAACAGCTGAAAGACGATGATGAGTCTTTCCTCCATGGTAAAAATAGCTTATTCCATTTTTGTATGAGTTTTTTGATATCTAAAATCTCTTTATAGGTTAGTTGTACTGTTGTATCTATGTCATTTGTAATTTTAACTCCTAAGTATTTGATTGTATCATTTTTAGATATTTATGATATGTCTTATTTAATACTTCTTTGTCCATATTTATTAGTAAAATATTGATTTTATTTTCATTAAATGATAGTCTAGAAATCTTCTTAAACTGTTTTGTTGCTTTCCATAGTTCTTTTAATGCGTTATTATCTTCTTTTAAAGTCAATAAAATGTCTGCAAATTGCCGAATCTTGAACTCAAGGTCAGTATCCAGTTGAATTCCTTGAATGTTTGAGTTTGCATGTATGAAATTTGCTAATTGTTTTATTACTAATGCGAACAATAAAAGGGAAAGGTGACAACCCTGATTTGTACCTTTTGTAATGGTAATAGGCTCCCACAAACAGGACCTTTTTTTTATGTACGCTGAAGATTTATCATGAAGAGACCTTATTAGTGAGGTAAAATTTTTCGAAAAGCCATACTCCACCAGTGCAACCCAAAGGTATTCCCAATTCACTGAATCAAATGCACTATTAATATCGAAGGCAAATTACTTTGTTTATGAAAAAAATAAGGAACAAAATTCTCTTTATAATGTCATATTTCTGTTTTTAATGAATCCTGTTTGATTGTTCTCTATCAATAATGGCAATATTTGTTTTATTCTGTTTGCATGAACTGTCATAAATACTTTATAATCTATATTTAGTAAACTTATGGGTCTGTGTGAGGTACACTCATCCGTTTTTTTTATCTTGTTTCAGAATTGGTGATACTTAAGTGTATTTCCAAGAAGGAGGGCATTTACTGCCTTCTTTAACTGATGTGAACACACTTAGTAATAAATTTAAAGCATTATTAGGTAGTAGTTTACACATCTCTGATGTCATGTTATCATTACCTGGGGCTTTATTTAACTTTAGTTTCTTGATACACACTTTAATTTCTGTTATAGTTAAATCTTTATCTATTATTTTTCTTTGTTCGTCTGATAGTCTTAGTCTTATATTTTCCTTAAGGAATTTTCTAAGTGCTTCACTTGATTCCACTTCATTTTTTTCACCATTGAGTTCATTAAAATACACTCTAAAGGCTTCTAGAATTACTTATAAATCTGATACTTTTCTTTTTTTTTTTTGTCTTTATTGAATCGTAAATATGTTTCTGACTAAATGTAATATATCACATCTCTGTAAAGTGAATGAGTGAATTTTATTGTGGTATTTTAACACCTTTATTGAGTTATCACAACATAGGTAAACATACATTTATATAAAAGAAAAGAAACCATATTAACATGTTCACAGTTATATACATCTTGTATATTCTTCTGTACAATTATCATCAGTCCAATGTTACATAAATTGCTGACTTCCTGCCTTCCTTTAAACCTCACTCCTTCTCCATAACATTATTCGGCATGTATTGTTCTGACAAATTCCATTTTTTCGTATGTAATTTACTCCTACCCTTTTCTAAATATCCTGTTGCCATTGCCAGTTCTTTTATCTCTGTTATAATAGTCGCTACTTCAAAAATGGATGTTTTTGACTCTCTGATTTCCATTTTCTAATATATATATTTTTTTGCCAGCCACCAGAATTGAACTTAACAAGGCTTTACTATGTCTAGACAATTCAGATCCTGTATCCTACCTTAAAAATAAATTTCTTAGTTGCATCGATTTGTTAACACAGTATTTCGGATAGAGTACTCTGTAGGGAGTTTTTAAAGTCTGCAAACTCTTTACACTCCAGAAACACAATAAAGTTAATATAGTTCGCTCCTTCCCGTTTCTCTGGTATGACAGAAAATCTCATGTCTTCTCTGCATGCTCTGTCCTCCAACTCTACCATTTTTTTTGAAACTACTTTTCTTGAGCAGTCTAATAGTCAGCCAGCCTTTTCTTGATTTTGACCTCTAATTTTTGCAATTTTATCAGTTTATCTGAACGGTTGTTTTTTTTTTTTCTCTTAATTACTGGAAGCCATCTCTTGTATCAAAGCTGCAGCTTGAACTGCCTTTTACCAGTCAGTGTTTTCTCTTCACCTTTTCTAGTTGGGTTTCTTTCAGGCTATCTAAGTTTCTTCTTTGTTGGCCTCCAGGCAGTGTACTTAGTGGTTAGCAACTGATTTTACTAAAACTGGAAATGTACTGGTGCTTACCTATCATTTTTCCATACTGGGACATATGAAATGAAGCAGTTGATCAGTGTGCAGCCATCTTGGAATGCCAGTGGGTAAATGTCCTTGTCAGTGTAGAAGCTGTCCTTTTATTTGCACTCCCTTGTCTCCTTTTTTCCTACAGTACTCCTTTTCTCATTATATCTCCTCATTTTTCTCTGCCCTTCTTTCCTTTCCTGTTGCCTTTTCAACCCCAAATTCATAATTTTCTCTCTTTTTCTCCTTTTCATGATCATCATAGTGTTGTTTCACTAAAAATGTATCTTATGTTTAGAGCTCAGTTACTGACCAGTAAATGTATGTAAGAATTTACATGGCTCACCTACCTACCATAATTGTGCACAGGTGGGAAGCGTTATCTGTTCTGTTATCTTCATATCATGTTTTAAAGTAGTAGTACTATTTTGTTACTGTTATACTTCCTAACCTTGGAGTCTTGTTATTCTTCTAATCACTTTAATTGAAACCAAGTCATATCCAACATGGAAACAAAAAGTACAGGTGCTAATATAGTTATTTAGTCAGCTTAAGTCCACCTTCCAAACAATATGTTCTAATAAAGATTGCTGGAATTTTGTTACCTCTTGAACTTTCTTAACAGAAGTAATGTAATAACATATATCATAAGTAAGATGAAAATTAGTGTAACAATATTCTGGTGCATGAATTTCAAATGTATGTCATATCCCACATTTTAGTTATTCTTCTTGGCATGATATTCCAGAAGAAATATATAAGAGGTAACAACTATCTT
Source organism: Protopterus annectens (assembly GCF_019279795.1). Classification (NCBI taxonomy): domain Eukaryota; kingdom Metazoa; phylum Chordata; order Ceratodontiformes; family Protopteridae; genus Protopterus; species Protopterus annectens. The sequence continues at coordinate 102,668,586 of NC_056743.1, read as the reverse complement.
TGTTGAAGATGATGTTCAGAACATTTTATAATGATTTACCCTTTACGAAAATTCCTGTTTTATATGCATTTATCATATGAGAATGCTCCTAAATCATGACATCATTTCTAACCAGACATTACCAGACATATCAGTTCAAGAGAAATCTTGACCAATGGATGGGAGATCGCAGATATACCCCAGGGATTACCTCAGTGTCACTGCTCAACAGAGGCACAGCAAAATAATGGGTATAGTTCCCCATACTAAAGGGGTGGCGTAAGCCACAAAACTATGGGCTAGGCTTGTAAATGCCCTCGGGCAGATAGCCTAGTATGAACCTATGAACCTATGAACCTATCTACAGTTACCTATATGTAGAACAGCATGACTTATAAATGCTGTTGTTCATGCAGATAACTGGGAATGAGCTAAATATTCTAATACTAGCAGTGATTCACCTTAATCTGAGGGGATATGTCTGAGGAAGGCAAAATTAAGACAGTATCAGGAAAGCCTTATTATGAGTTGGGAGTACCTCCAATTCCCCTTAAGGAAGACCTACTTAACTTGGACTAAAAAACATTTAGAAAGTATTTAAAAATAGTCTAATCTTGCGTCAGGTTAGCGCTTGAGTTAAATAAATTCAATATAATCAAATAATATATAAATAAACCCAAGTGTGAGCAGGCAATATTCCTCGTTGTAAAAAACCAAGCAGAATGGATGCCAAATAGATGAAATAAAATAAATATTTAATCCACAATCAGTTTAAAAACAGTCAGATGAGCGCTTTCGCAGTAATGCTTCTTCAGCTCTATGACAACTTCAACAAAAACTTGGATAATATATATTGGTTGCAGTCAGCATTTAGCAAATTGAATAATTAGTAGCAGGTCTTAAAAAGATATACACCATTGCATTGAAAATATATGCTGTTGTAGTAAAAGTATATATACAACCAGAGTATAAACATATAAAAACATAAATAAAGTACAAACATAGTCAAATGCATAGAAAAATACTTTTGGCTATTATTATACTATATGTATGCTATTGCAATATAGCTACACATACAGCCAAAGTGCAAACATGTAAAAACATATATAAAGTGCAAACATGATCAAGTGCATAGATAAAAATACTATTGGCTGTAATTAAATAAAAACATTGGATGTATTCTGAATAAATTACAATAAAACTATTTAATATTATTTAATATTCCTTCTCTGCCTCAATTTAGGTTTAATTGAGGCCCTCTCGTTTAAGCCACTGCCTTTATCTGCTTTCAATAATATAATCCATTCTGTTTCTTTGCCCTCTGTATATATTTTTATGTCTCCACCTCTTGGATTAGGATGTATCACTTCCAATACTTTAAACAGAAATGTATGTTGTGCATTAGTCATCATGAGATGTTTAGCTAGGGCATTATGTATCGTGCCCTTTTTCATATGATAAATGTGCTCCCTCATCCGGTCTCTAAGTGGACGGTTGGTCTTACCAACATAAAATGAGGAGCATAACTGACAGATGGCTAAATAAATAACATGTGGTGTCATACAATCTGCTTCAGCAGATATATGGTAGTATTTATGTGAGTCTGGATGGATAAAGTCAGGTGAACTATCTATAAAAGAGCAGAAATTACAATGCCCACATGGTTTCGTACATCCATCTCTCCTATCTCTATGACCATGTGTGGGATAACACAATTTCCTTTTTAAATTACTTTTATTCCTATATAAAAAGTTAGGTTGGTCTCAAACTATTAATTTAAGATCATCATCTACATGTAGAATTTCCCAATGCTTACTGATTATTTCTCTAAGTTCTAAATAATCAGATGAGAAATATGTGGAAAATTTGACATGTTGTAGGCGTTCAATATTCTTATCCAAAGTTGGTTCAAATTTACATGGTCCAAAATATGGTACTCCCCTTAGTGGACCTTAATTCAAATACATCATTCAAATGTCTATTAATTTCCATATTACTGTAACCCCTTGTAGAAAGTCTATCTTTCAGGTCATTTAATTCATTTACAAACCCATCATCTAGAGGGTTCAGTCTAGAAGCTCTGATGGCTTGACCTCTCATAATATTCCTGAAAACATAGGGTGGGTGCATGCTAGATCTAAGGAGCAGGTTGTTGCTATAGCAACCTTTCCGATATACACCTGTATTTATGAGATTGTTGTTCAATCTTTCAATGTACATATCTAGAAACTCTATTCTATATAGTGAGTGTTTCATAGTAAATTTGAGACAAGTTGTAAGATTGTTCATAATTGTATGCATCATATAAAGTTGTTCTGATGTGCCTTTCCACAAAATAAATAAATCATCGACAAAACGTCGGTAAAAAATAACATGCTGTTTAAATAATTCTTCGCAGAACAGAATGTGCTCTTCCCAATAGGCCAAAAACATGTTGGCGTAGCTATTGGCACATGGCGTGCCCATAGCTACGCCATCCTTTTGTTTGTAAATACTGTTGTTAAACATGAAAAGATTATTTTCCAGAACTAACTCAAGAAAATGTACTATTAAATCAATTGTTACATGAGAGTAGTTACAATGTTCCTTTAAGTAATCAGTAACATATGTCAGTCCTAAATCATTTGGTATGACTGTAAACAAAGATTGTATGTCGGAGGTAACAAATATGTAATCCATTGTAATCATTGTATCTTTAATACAGTCATATAACTCAATTAGAAACTGCTTTGAGTCCTTCAGAACTACACTGTTGTTATTTAACACGTATCTAAGATGTTTCTCAACATATACAGACAAGTGCTCTGTTACCCAACCTCGACCTGATACTATTGGTCTCATAGGAGGATTTTCCGGGTCTTTATGTATTTTTGGAAGGCCATGTATGATGGGTATGGTTGGAGATGGAACAATAAGATATCCATACAGATCTTTATCTATTAATTGACCCATAAATATATCATGGATCATATCTTGTACGTATCTGATAATATGCTCTATATTCTGAGATGTAACTTGTTCATAAAAATCATCATTTAACATAGATGTCATCCGTTCGATATAATCAGACATATCCATCACAACTATCTTGCCACCCTTATCAGCAGGTCTGACAATAATGTTTGTATCGTTTTGCAGTTTCTTAAGACTTGATCTCTCCCTATATGTAAGATTATCTCTCTTATGATATGATTTCTTAGTTATTCTATTCCCATAGTAACTATGTAACTCTTCCTCAGTGAGTTTCAAATATGCTTCAACTAGGGGGTGATTTGTGGGTATAAATTCACTTAGATTTCTAAATTTGAAATCAGTACTTCTCTGAGTAGAATCTTTATAGATAAATTTCAGCATGACATTTCTACAGAATACCCTGAGATCCATGACAGTATCTGTTAACTGACTCTGACATCTAGGGATAAAATTTAGCCCTTTATTTAATAATAGAACTTCATCATTAGTTAATGTAATCTTTGATATATTATGGACTAACGTTTGCCTGTCCACATTTTCCTCAGAGTCTTCTGGGGTGTGTACTCTTACGACAACTTCCTCTTCTGTCTCCCTCTGCTCATAGAAAGAGAGCGATACATGCTCTTTTCCATTCTTACTGGCAGGGGAAAAGACAACTGAGGGTGTTCATTGGGGGTGGGGGGTAATTGTTTCATGCTTGTCTTCGGTCTAACTACTGGTGCACTATTATGCTGTGACTGCTTAGATTTATCATATTGCTGTATAGACATGTCATTAACCACACGCACATCTGGATATAAATTGGTGCTAGTATTCGCAGCAGTATGTACTAGATGTATGACATCTGTAGAATCATTACTATGGTCAGTGGTTAAAACATCATTATGTTTATCAGAGACACCAGCTTGATTTATACTAGTTAGTTCTGGCTGACAAATCACATCAGTCACAATTCCAGTAGCAATACAATTAATATTTCCTCTTGTCTCTAATACATTGACATTATTTACATTCCTATTAGCAGGTTTTTCCTGCTTTACCACTCCACTGTTATTGCCCACTTTTTCTATAGGTAAAGTGGTTACTCCATTAAAATTAGATCTAGGCCACATAAAGACATGACCATTTTTGAAATCGTTAGTGTCTCTAGTAACTTTATAGCGTTTCTGCTGAAACAGCTTTCTTTCGAAAGCTGATATACTGTCTAGCATATTCTCAAATAAAGGGAGTATAATTTCAGATGGAAAGTCATTAAATAGTAAACGCTGTTTATCTGTGATATCTTCGGTTAACTTAGCCTCCTCTGGTTTAAAGAAATCAATCAGCAGTCTTAAATATTTGCGACTCACCTCCATGTTTAGTCGCTGCCATTGAGCCAATAATTCGGCATAGTCCCTGCCTTGACTAGGCATAGTGAAAACGCGTAGTCCCCTGGGTATTATGTTACGATCTAAACATAGTTGGAAGTGCATCCTTTGTATTTGTAGTCTTTTGAGTTTCATAAAACTCTTTTCTGTACCTTCCAGTAAAGCGTATAGCATATCAGAGTCAATACTTTCTCCTGAAGCGTTGGTAGCAGTTGTTTCATTATCGAGGAACCAGGAAGTGTTGTTAGTTCCTCTGAGGTGCTGCTGAAACCTCTGTTGGATAGCGTCACTCTGTGCAGCCTCGTTTCCACAATATTCATCTCTGGGAACGTAGTCTAGTTCAATATCAGCCATTAGAAAGTGTGACACGTCCTGCCCCTGTACGCAAGAATAAAGCTCAATAAAATAATATTAAAAATAGTCTAATCTTGCATCAGGTTAGCGCTTGAGTTAAATAAATTCAATATAATCAAATAATATATAAATAAACCCAAGCGTGAGCAGGCAATATTCCTCGTTGTAAAAAATAAAAGCAGAATGGATGCCAAATAGATGAAATAAAAGAAATATTTAATCCACAATCGGTTTAAAAACAGTCAGATGAGCGCTTTCGCAATAATGCTTCTTCAGATCTATGACAACTTCAACAAAAACTTGGAAAATATATATTGGTTGCTTGAGTTAAATAAATTCAATATAATCAAATAATATATAAATAAACCCAAGCGTGAGCAGGCAATATTCCTCGTTGTAAAAAACCAAGCAGAATGGAAACATTAAATAGTTTTATTGTAATTTATTCAGAATACATCCAATGTTTTTATTTAATTACAGCCAATAGTATTTTTATCTATGCACTTGATCATGTTTGCACTTTATATATGTTTTTACATGTTTGCACTTTGGCTGTATGTGTAGCTATATTGCAATAGCATACATATAGTATAATAATAGCCAAAAGTATTTTTTCTATGCATTTGACTATGTTTGTACTTTATTTATGTTTTTATATGTTTATACTCTGGTTGTATATATACTTTTACTACAACAGCATATATTTTCAATGCAATGGTGTATATCTTTTTAAGACCTGCTACTAATTATTCAATTTGCTAAATGCTGACTGCAACCAATATATATTATCCAAGTTTTTGTTGAAGTTGTCATAGAGCTGAAGAAGCATTACTGCGAAAGCGCTCATCTGACTGTTTTTAAACTGATTGTGGATTAAATATTTATTTTATTTCATCTATTTGGCATCCATTCTGCTTGGTTTTTTACAACGAGGAATATTGCCTGCTCACACTTGGGTCTATTTATATATTATTTGATTTAGAAAGTATTTGATGGATATACTTTCACTTAGTTCTAAATGAAATTGAATTCCCATTGCAATATATGATGTTATAGTATCTAACTACATTAATTCTACTGCAAAGGTCTAAATAAAATCATTCACCTCTGAGATATTCCCTCTCAGTGGGGTACAAAACAAGGTAGCCTACTCTCCTGTTTCTGTTTTCCACAAGGTCATAGGAGGTTGCTAGGCTAATGACCCTGGGGTCACTGTAAGCTGCCTGTCGGGTGCCAGGATCCACCGCATAACACAAGCACTCAGGTCACTCCACAGCAGGTACAAATATGACTCTGTCATTGTCCGTGTTGGTGTGAATGACCTGAGATGCACCTCCCTGGACTACATGAAAAGAGACATAGAGGAGCTCTCTGATTATGTAGCCCAGGCCGATATGATCCTGACCCTGAGTAGCATCTTGCCCTCACCAAGAATGATGCCACAGTATAAAGACAAAATGATCAATTTTAACAATTGGCTAAGCTATTGGTGTCATTCATAGGGGATCCAGTGTCTGTCAGCCTGGGATGACATGCTCGACAAGCCACATTGCTTCACCAGGGACGGCTTGCACCTGTCACCCTTAGGCTTTCGAATACTGGCTAAGGCTCTTGCCACCCTGATAGTGCCTATTTTAGGCAAGGCTGAAAAGACAAACCCACCTCCATAGACAATACCAGAAACAAATTACTAAGGGTAATGCTACTCATTGCCAGAAGTCTAAACCTCAAGATGCATGCACTCGAGACACTCCTCAGTAAGGAGAAAATTGATATCTGTGCAGTAACAGAAACCTGGCTCAAGGCCCCAGAGAGCACCCCATCTCTACCAGGATTCAACTCATACCATTCTTTTCAGCCCCAGAACTCGGACCGAAATACTAAAGGCGGGGGAGTATCCATTTTCATCAAGGATACACACACCTCCAGGTTAGTGGCACTGCACGAGACAGCGGAAACCATCCATGTGCAACTAACAGTAGGTAAAACTGCTTTTCAGTTTGTAGCCTGCTACAGATCACCCACCTTGTCTCAGGACCCCCACTTGGCATTCCTGAGAACATTGGAGAATATGAAGGTCTCACCAAACACCATGATACTGGGGGATTTCAACTACCCAAACATTGACTGGGAAAACTACTCAAGTTCCAACTCTTCCACCCAACGGTTCCTGGAGTTTATAAACTCAAATGCCATGGAACAACTGGTCACCACTCCCACAAGAGGGGACAACATATTGGACTTGGTCATCACCAACATGGGGGCTCAATGTTCCACACCAGAGGTAAACGCCTCATTGGTAAGATCAGATCATAAACTAATCACAGTGGACATCCACATCCCGAACCCACCCCAAGCCAAGGAAACCACTGTGAAACATTTCTCAAAAGCAAACTTCACACTTCTCAAGACCGAGGTGGAAAGTTTCAAAGCCCCTGGGCTAATGGAAAATGCTACCCAAACTGCAGAATCCTTTACAAATGCACTCTATGAGCACCTACAGGAATGGAATAGATACAAAAGTGAGAACAATCACCACAATGCAGTTTCTTCAATGTAGACAAAACATCTCAAACATAAGTAAAATCCAGTAGGCAGTCACTATGTAAAACGAAGACTCTTTATTGCAAAATGAGGAATAAGCGCTTTCACGTAGTACAAGCTACGCTTCATCAGATACAATTGTACAAATTCACTCACATTTAAATACATGCCCTTTTGGCAGGCTCGTTAGTCTAATTGCTAATTTGCACATTCATTAGTTGTAAAACTCAGTTAACAATGTGCTGCAACCCATGTGCTCCAGCATAAAAAACAGCGTTAGCTTTTGTTTACATTAGTATAAAAGTGTCTCATTCTAACACAACAAATCATGAATGCTAAAACACAATCTTTAAAACCAAGCAAAACGCATTGCTTAATAAATATAATAACTCACTCACACATAAACTTTACCCTATAAGGTGTCGGGATTACACATAAAACTGCAGATCCATATTGAATCACAACTTCAGATATTTAAATTAAGGGAATGTGGAGTCGATCATGTTTAAATAGCATACCCTGCAAGAATTCTTTGCGATCGAATCATTAAATTATCTAATGATCAACATTACCTCAAACCATGATAAATCCTTCATTGCTAGGTTCTACTGGGTTCAGAAGCCTGATGTCCAACGCTAACTCACACAGCTAGCCACATACCATTGCTAGCATTGGTATAGATCAGCTGATAACCACGCTATAAAAAGTGCGCTTCAGGGTCCTAACGCTCCAATGTTAAAATAAGGTTATGAAGTTACTCATTGTAATAGAATCAAAGTGCGTTGCCTCAGTAAAAACGCTCAACAACTCTGGTGATATAATTATTTAAATAAAAAGCACAATTCAGATTCTTAGACAAATAAATAGATTATATTCGCGTACATAACTATAGGGCTATGTAAAGGAATACTTACATATCCCTATAATACTCTCAAGATATATAAATAATCAGAAATCTAAGTGCCTTCTAACAGACATGCAGCACCGCCTACATAGATCTAAAAATTGCATTAAAATCTACAATTTAATCCCTTATGGAATAAACTACAACATGACATAGAATGACTGAAACTCATACTTTATACATATCGCAAATATATACAAAGAATAATGCCCAAACTCTAAATTGAGTACTATTCTTTGTGGAAAAGTTATAATACTATACATCCGAACTACAAATGATGATTAAACCTCACGTAACTGACTGGTATGTAAAGAACTATTTCCTTCCAACTAATATGGGCTTTAATGAAACACAATTGTTCAATCCCGGTGGTAAATGTGCTGCAAACTTCAGGATCCAGTGGAGCTCAGCTTTTGCTAGAGTATTATCAGTATCACCCCCTCTTAAGTTCATTGGCACTATTTGTAGAACTCTAAATGTAAAAGAATGCATAAGGCATGCCTTCACATGCCTGGCTAACGCATTAGTGTCATCCTGTCTGCGGATATCGTATTGATGGTCATAAATACGATCCCTCAACCTCCTTTTAGTCAAACCTATATAGAAGGCTGTACAGAGGGAGCAAGTAGCTAAGTATACCACATTCTTCGTGTTACAATCGGCATAGTGACTGGGTTTAAAAACATAGTCCATATAAGGATGTTGATATTCTTGTATCTTGCTAAGACTATTACACCTGGGGCAGTGAAGACAGGGATATGTACCCTTACTTACAATATCTCCCAGCAGTAAATTACTAGGTTTGATCACATTGGTAACCTGCTGGTCATTACATAGCAATATCTTAAGGTTGTCACTATTCCTATAGCAAAACCTGGGTGCAGCCCCTACCACATCTCTGACTTGTTCATTTACAGTTAGAACATTCCAGTTCTTTCTTATGACATGCCTAATCCTTTCTACATCACTAGTGTATTTGGTGACATAATTAATCTTAAGACCATGTGTATTAAACCCACTACTCCCATTGTACACTAATTTACTCAGCGGTCCTGAATCACCCTTACTTGCAGGTTCGGTGTCCCCAATGACCTCCTGCCTTATTCTCTTGACCATACCCATATTATAGCCTCTATGTTTAAATAGAAGCTCCATGTTATCTGCTTCTTTTATCAAGTCACATTTGTTCTTGCAGAGTCTAGAGATCCTGACAAATTGACTTTTCACTATGCCCTGAAAAGTGTGTGCCGGATGCATGCTGTCGGACACTAGTATTGCATTCTTCCATACTGTTTTCCTATAGAGTGTAGATGTAACCTTACCTCCATCAGTCAGCCTCAGTGTGACATCTAAAAAATTGACCTGTTGATATGAACACTCCATAGTGAATCTTAAAAAATCCGTGGTGGTTTCCAAATATCCCAAAAAGCCAAAAAAACCTTCAACCGTGCCTTCCCATATTATTAGTATGTCATCTACAAACCGTTGATAGTATCTTATGTGTTTAGATGACTCATGTGGAAATAGAAACAATTTCTCCCACCAATAGACCACCAAGTTGGCGTAGGTATTGGCACAGGGAGTGCCCATGGCTACTCCCCATGCCTGTAAAAAGTATCTATCCCCAAACATAAAGACATTGTTATTAAGAACAATGTCTAATAACTGACAAACCAATAAGATCCTATCATTGGAAAAAGTGGTTTCTTTGTGTAACAATTCCCTGATGTACTGTATCCCAACCTCGTTGGGGATAGAGGTAAACAATTTCTCCACGTCCATAGTGATCAGGAGATATTGTGTATTCCCCACATCTAGACATATGTCATTCAGACTCTCTAACAGATGGTAGGTATCTCTTAGGATTGTACAACTATTATTGACAACAGGTCGTAAAATGTTGTCCAGGAAGGTGGATATGTGTGATGTTATCCAACCTTCCCCTGACACTATCGGTCTCATTGGTATGGGCCATATCTCTTTATGAATCTTAGGAAGCCCCTTCAGGATCGGTGTAACTGGATAAGGTTTCAAAAAATACTCGTACAATTCCATACTGATTTGTCTACATAATAACAGGTCATAGATGTTATCTTTCACTGTTTGTATAATGGCTGACACTTGTTTGATGGAGATGCTCTCATAGGTCCTTGCATCCGAGAGCAGCACCTACAGGAATGCATGGATCGTGCCATCCCAAGTAAAAACAAGACTCACTCCTCCAAAAACAGGAGACCAGTCTGGTGGATCCCAGCCATAAATAAGCTATACAACAGAAGGAGGAAACTATTACATGATAAGGCAAAATCCCAAAAAGGAAGGCATCCCTGATCAGCACTAGCAGGAAACTTCAATCCCTCATAAAATCATCAAAGGCTAGCTTTGAAAGAAAAATCACCAAAGACTCTAAAGATAATCACAAGGCATTCTTTAGCTATGTCAAGAATCTGGGTGGCAACTCTCAGATCTGCTCTGAGCTGGTACAAAATGGCACAAAATACACTGAACCCACTGACATTGCCAACATACTGGTGGACAGGTTCAGTGCAAATTTTACCCCCCCTTCCCCCCCAAAAGGGCCAGGGTCTATCCCAGAAGAATACAGTCCCCCAGACATCACAGACACACAGGTGAAAGCAGCCCTCTCCAAAGTAAAAAACACAGCATCAATGGGACCAGATGGTATTCCGGGCTGCGTCTTACACGAGCTCCAAAATGAACTAAACCCTCACATAAATTCACTGTTCCAACTCAGCCTTACCACAGGTTATTTACCCAAAGAATGGCGTACAGCAACAGTGATCCCACTCCACAAAGTTGGTGCCACAACGGATCCCGGGAACTATCGCCCTATAAGCTGAACTAGCCTGGTTTGCAAGGCTATGGAGCACATCATCATGGATCTCATAAACAAAGACATTGGGAACCTCCAGACACTGGACCCTACCCAATTCAGCTTTGTTAAAGGCAGCTCATGCCTCTTAAACCTAGTTGACTTCTTCGAAATAGTAACCAAAGCCATAGATGAGGGAAAGGTAGTCCACACAGCCTACCTGGACCTCACAAAAGCCTTCGACACAATACCCCACTCTGGCATCATAAATAAGCTTACCAGCTTAAATATTAACCCATATGTAACTAGATGGGTTGCAAACTGGCTCAAGGATAGAACTCACATGGTCAGAGTCACGGGTGCCATGTCCGACTCTAAACCAGTTACAAGTGGCATCTCACAGGGCTCAGTCCTGGGACACCTCTTGTTCGGTATATACTTCTCTGAGGTACAGGCAAACATGGGAGGACTGTTGCTTACCAAGTTCACAGATGATTGCAAACTGGGAGCCATAATCGACTCGCCGGCTGACACAAGCATCCTCCAGAAGGGCCTTATGGAGACGGATACCTGGTGTCTGAACCATGGCCTCAAGCTAAATGCCAAAAAGTGCATAGTCATCCCCTTTGGGAAAAACAAAGTGCCCACAAACTATCACATAGGAGACAATCCACTAAGTACAGAAGAAGTAATTAGGGATCTGGGGACCCAAGTAGACAGCAACCTCTCCTTTGACAATCACATTGCCAAAGTGGTTAGAAAAACCTTCTATATAGCTCACCTAATCACAAAAGGGTTCACATCTAGATCAAGAGAGGTCATTGTGCCCCTCTACTCATCGCTCATCAGGCGCATAATTGAGTACAATGCCTCATTTGGGATGTACCTTACCCGACACCTGCAACAGCTGGAGAGACCTCAAAAATACCTGACCAAGAGGATAGTGGGCCTCAAACAGATGCCCTATGCAGCTCAACTAAAGAAACTCTAGCTCTGCTCAGTTGCTTACTGCCTACTCAGAGGTGATCTCTGCCTGATGTACAAGGCCATGTCTAACCCGGAATTGTTGGACATGCTCCACCTCAAGAAAACCAAATCCATTAGAGCAGCACGCTCCAGGGATTTAAACCTTAGCACAACAATAAATAGGACATGCTGGAGGGATAGATTCATATCCCAAAGGCTTCCCTCGCTCTGAATTAAATCCCAGTCTATGTTAGGCAGAGCCCCTCGCTGACCCTCTTCAAGAGAAATGTTGATGAGTGGATGGGAAATCGTAAATTTACTCCTGGGATCACTTCTATGGCCCTGCTGGACAGAGGCTCAGGAATCTAGTCTAAAAGGGAGGCGAAAGCCAACACAATCTGACTAGGCTTATAAATTCCCTAGGGCAGATAGCCTAGTACCTATCTATGAACAAGCTTAGCCAAGAGTTTATCCCCAGAAAAGAAACCTCAGCCAGCACCTTTCACCCCTGTCAGTGAGGGACACAGGTGGAACCCCTTGGACAAATTTGCGGTTTCCCATCCACTCATCAAGGTTGCACTTGAATAGGGTCAGTGAGGTATTCTGTTTGACTTGTATGGGAAGTCTGTTCCAGAGATGCCACAGCTTCTGGGAGACAAAGCTCTCTCTCTAACAGGTTTTGTTGATGTTGCATATTAGATTTAGGTCTTTTGAGTGGGTAATGTGCGAGGAGTTAGACTTATGGACATAGAGCATTTCTAGTAGGGCAGGGGCCGAGATTGCCTTGTAGGTGAGACAAAGATCAGGGTCTATGTTATATATTTGAACATTCTAAACTTCGAATCACATATGTTCGACAACATATGATCGAAATTTAAAAGTTCAAATATATAATAAAACAAACAAAAAAAAAACTTATCTTAATGGTGCAGGTAGGGGGGCAAGCCACCCTGCACCCCCACCCCCCTACTTAAATATACCAACTCTGATATCGCACTTCAGTGCAGAAATTTCTATCATATGGTGTCGACCATATGCCATTGGAAATTTCAAGCATTTGTGGTTGTAATAGGAACTCCAAAGATAACCTCTGAGCAATCTGTATGATACCGAATAGACTGATACTGATTGGAGCTTGTCCACATAGGTCAGGTGTTGGAGGCTATTCATCTCTAAACTATTTCTAAAAAGTTTTAGGGATAGTTAAGGCTATGCAGTAAAATAAAAAAAATCTTGTATTTGGATAATATTGCCATTTTAAAGCTTATTCAGAAACATGTATTAATATTCCTTTTTAAACAATATTGTTATAATTATAGTTTCGTAATAGAATAACATTAGTATTGTCCAACTCTATGACATAGAGGGCTACCACCCTGATTATGACCCAGAAGACCTGAATTAATCTATTCTCTCAACCATTTTAATTACCAGGCTTATCAACTACTGGCTTTCAGGATTGTTCATTGTTGTACACCATAATAACAGCATGTATATATGCATATATATTCAAGTTCTGGACACTAGAGGAAGGTAGGGAAGCCATGATTGAACCCATGTTGCCGACTATAGAGTATGTTGTTAATAGCAAGCTATATTGGTAGAGACCCAGTAAAAAGGAAGTGACATGAGAGTCATAAGCGAGTAAAATTAACTCTGTTTTATGCGTAAGATCAGTAGTCTAGATGCTTATGTTTACCTTTAACCCTAGAGGGATTTCTGGGAAGGATTTCCAGGCATCTTCAAGTGGAAAGGATAGTTAGATGAACGCTTTTGTACCTATGAGCTTGCCTTGACTATGTAGGAAATTAAGAGTCTTTCATATGTGGGAGATTGTTACTACTTGTGATGTGAACAAGATAGCGGAAAATACCTCTGAGCCTTGGACATCTTTGGAGACCAGCTTTAAGACACTTTCAAGTGGGCTGTGTTGCATAGACATTAAGTCATCCTGAACTACTATTTTCCACAAAACGGTAAGTACAGCTATAAAGTCTGCATTTCATTTATGTTTTCTACTTGTCTGTTTTGCCAGGAAGAGCATATTTTGGTTTGGAGCCATTGAAAAGCTAAAGGTTCAGATTCTTAGACTAGTATTGAACTGAAATTATATATATATATATATATATACATATATATATATATATATATATATATATATATATATATATATATATATATATATAGATATATACACACACACACACACACACACACTCATCTAATTTAGTAAGTCGAGTTTTTAAATTGTCGAACTTCATATGGCCAAGAACATGTGATTGACAATGTAAAAACTAAAAAAAAAAAAAAAACAAATAGGAAATGAAACAGCATTTTTGCAGGGGTTAGACTCCTTGCACCCAACCCCAAACCTTGCTAATTATATATTCTAACACCAAGATCGCACTACAGTAATGAAAAGGGCACATTCTCTGATGCCCACTGTACCACAATCTTTGTGCAACTCTATTTCTTTCCTGTAGTTATTTTTCACGTTTTTAAATTGTTGATCATATGGTCTTGACCATATGAAGTTCATCAATGTAAAAACCAAGTAGAAGTTCAGAATAACAGTCATGACAAAGAAATCTTCAGAAGTGTCCCTAGCATTGCTAAAGTCTAAAATCTAGTCAGATGAAGCCATAACAAAAGACTTAGCTTGCCTAACCATGTATTTCAATTTCTTTTCAACCAAAACTGCTAAATGTTTGTTTTTGAACCCACTGATCGACTTTAAGTTGCAGAAGATAGTCGCTGATATCTTCATACATTTTTTCAGATTTGAATATCACCCTAGGTTACTTTTTTGGCACATGAACAATGTTTATGTCAAGTGTACACTATGAATTCTCACTACACTTTCTTCAATAAAAGTGTCTATGGCTCTCTAACCATTATTCATTTCAACCATATTAGTGATTTATAAAAGATCATGAAGGATTTTAGAGGAGGTGCTGATCATCAGGGCCGACCTTATTCAAGGTGGAGTATTATAGTAACTTTTGTGAGTGAAGATTTGGAAAGAAGATCCTAGTTGATTTCCAGTAGCGAAAAACAACTTGTTAATTTTAGTTTTAATTTGACTAATGTGAAACTCCATGGTGACAGATTCCCTGGGAATTGAATATCTTAACAAATAAAATTATTATCCAAGATAAAGTAACAAAATCACAATCTGAAGTAAACCTGTTGGGGCCTTAGAGAGATATGACAGCTTAACCTTTAGCTGGTTCCAGTTCAGGACCAGATGTTTCCCTTCAATCCATGTTAAGAGATGGTCAGAATCAGTAATTTGCAATAACATTTTGATACCTTAGTGAGATGGTAAGGAGCTTTAAATAACCAAAACATCAGTCAAATACATATATTTCACTTAAGGAAAGTAGGAAGCTAAATATTTAACAACAAATGAAATAAACAAGGCAACAACTTTGAGACGGTCTAGAATGGATAAAATACAAGAATAAAGAACAGTACTTATCTTGAATTGAATTGGGACCCTTGCAAGATATCTTGAAAATGACCCAATAACATTATCCTGGTCCCCTTAAATAACACACATGGCATCAACTGACATTTGACAGCCTTTATTAATTTCAAACATAACTTTATTACATCATTTAAAACATTAGTTATAACACAATAACCTTGTAACCACAACATGTAAAACCCTTATAACGTACATCAGAGCAGCTTACCCCACCCAAATAAGCAGCACTTATATTTTTGGTCACTTATTTTATCAGTTAAGCATCATAAATAAGCAGCATCCATGCCTTCCCTAACTTATTTATCAATCAAGCAGTGTCTTACTACTCACTTTCATCCTCCAAAATCATTGCATCAACCCCAACACCAAATGCGGGAACAGAAGAGGGACAAGCCTGCCCCTCTTCTCCGCCCACCAGCCTGTCCATAGGCTGTTTCCAGTTTCATTCATAAAAAATTTCACCAGACCTTCTGAAAATAAACTTAAATGTATGTTAAATAAGTCTAAACCAAACTCATTCAAGTGCACCCCCTCAGAGCTAAAGCAAACTGGGTCCCTGTCACCAAAATGCATATGTTCTATCACATACATACCCAACACCCTCCAGCTTCCATGCCAGCATGTAGTTAATAAACCTATGTGCACACTTCAAAGCCTTAAAATTAACAGCATTCTGCCAACACAAACATGATAACGTCTCTGGCTAAGCAATGCACACGCCTGGATAAAATGTCTGCAATATAACCAAATCCTCCCTTATCCTATCCACCAATCAGAGCTTATGAATTTACTCTAAATCATTACCAGGTAAATGATTCACCAGTATTTGTGGCAATTCCATCCGTGACCATATCACTTCAATTTCATACATAAACTGAATCCACCTAAGACCTCTAATCCCATGCCAGCTAACTGTCCACCCCAATCAATGCAAAACCAAATCCTTTCCACCCGTCCTAACTGCTGCCCTCTTCACCACCCAGTGGATATATGAATGGCCCAAGATAACAATCTCCTTTCCTGAAAGACAAAAAAAAAGGGATTACTCATGAATTGAGTCCATTACCTAATATAAGATAAAAGGTATTCGAAGATTACCTCCCCACACTCCAGATGACCTCAATGGACCTGCCTTCCCTCGCCAAATCTGAAGCCCTACCAATACGGAAAGAATGAGTAGAAAACCTCTCACCTGGAAAACCCATACAACACAATGCCCTTCTCATTACATGTATAAACTGATTACCCATTACCACCTTACCCCCTCTCAACCAAGAGATCAGTTCCTGACAGCCTCCCACGTATGTCCACATCAATCCCACAGCAAAAGCCACCGGCCAAAGCCCCCACACTCCTATCTTTCCCAAGAACTATCTGCATGCCTATACCTAACTGATCCATTTTAGACCTATGTAACCAAATGTGCACTGACACTGGAAAAAACATAACAGCTATCCAAACCTAATGACCCTAACAACCTTGACACCCAAAATGCCCCAAAATACATCCATAAACACAGTAACCCACAAAACACAGTCCACTGACTTACCCACCACTAAAGCCAAACCCCTCAATAAGCCTCTCAAAACATGTCTTGTCAAAGGCTGACACATATCCAAACACACTCCAGTGAATCTACCCCATCTTCTCAACATACGCTCCACCATTCAAGACTTTGTAAAATCATGCAACCCATCCACCTGTGCAAATATACTAATAACTGCCAAATCCACCTTAACCAATTGCACTGCCTTACCCTGCCCCCAAGCCTGAGCCAAGTATTGCAATTAACGTTCCTCTGACCACACTCCTTCATCCTCAGGCAACTGCAAAATAAATGTATCAAAATCAGTTAATGCCCTACCATACCCTTTCCTCGTAGATGTCACCCAAGAATACTGCACCAACCTTCTAGTTACGTCAGCCCAAGATGTCGCACCTCATCTGGCAACATCATTGGCTCTTCCTCTGACCCTGGAGCTATCTGTTAGAACTTGGAATACATATATATATATATATATATATATATATATATATATATATATATATTTATATGTTTATAGTGGGATTGGTCTACCACAGTTTTAGATTACATACTTATGACTGAAATAAAAAGATTGTCTTATATTTGCATGAGGCATTGACTATGCAGTCATGCAAACTATGCCAATGTCAATCTTTACCATTACAATGTTAACTGTGTATGACATTATTTTGTGTACATTACTGTCACAGTGGACAAACTTTAGCCATAGAGTTCATACACATCGAGCTATGGAATGTATGTATCGCCCTTAGCTTTACTCGTAAAATTTAAAATTGTCTGTTAGAATACAACGATGCTACTTATGAAACTTTTCTGTTTGTGTGCATTAAATGATAAATATTTATAAGTATATAGCATAGCAAGGAAATACAGCAGTGAATGTCATATGTAATAATGCTGCAGATCATGTATTAGTGATGCTAGTTTTAGGTAAAATGCATTGTTATTAAAGCAATGGCAATTTATGCACACTCATTTGTATAATGACATAGACTTGCTGTGAAAAATATATTGTCAAAAAGCCCATCCCGATCTTTTCTCAACAATGTTATTAATGATAATTTATGCATATTTGTCAATTACTTAATGAAATGTACTTTTCTAGTGGATAGCATCCTTTTGAAACACTCATGCTGGAATGTCCATCAGAATCATGTGTATTTGTTCTCCATAGCATTATAATGTCACCCACAAATTAAAAAAAATTAGTACAGCATTAATTAAAATTGAGCATGAACTATGTTTTGTACATTCTTAGAGATTAAATACACAGTAAAATTACCAAGTAGTGTAATTATTCACTTTACTAAATAATGTAATGGGTTCTTGCAGTTATTAAGTATGGTGTACATTATGTTGATTAGTTGAATTCTCAGGACATAACTAAACTATTCAGTTAGATGTATCGTATCTTAAAGCATTGTTTTAAGATTTTCGAATGTGCATAGTAAGCATGTATAGGTAAGTAAAAATTGACAATGACTTAAGATTTTGGTCACCCCATTGCTAAACACACACCGCCTCATGCATAACAAACTCCATATGGATGACAACTGCAAAATACTTCTGCAATTTGCATTTATACATGATTACTGTTTCACGTGAAGTGTAAAAGGTCCAAATATACAATACATGTCAACAGACAGGTGTTCAGAAAGACACTTCTGTTTTGTCAATCACACTTACACACTGATGTGCACAGACAGGGTTTTGAGAAATTCCAGTATACTGTATGTATCTCTGTCAGAATTCTGCTTGTGTGTGTATGTCTACCGTACAACTGTTTTCCTGTTGGGTGTAGATGGCACAGTTGGAGTCCTTGTGTGTGTATGTCTACCGTACAACTGTTTTCCTGTTGGGTGAAGATGGCACAGTTGGAGTCCTTGTGTGTGTATGTTTACCGTACAACTGTTTTCCTGTTGGGTGTAGATGGCACAGTTGGAGTCCTTGTGTGTGTATGTCTACCGTACAACTGTTTTCCTGTTGGGTGTAGATGGCACAGTTGGAGTCCTTGTGTGTGTATGTCTACCGTACAACTGTTTTCCTGTTGGGTGTAGATGGCACAGTTGGAGTCCTTGTGTGTGTATGTCTACCATACAACTGTTTTCCTGTTGGGTGTAGATGGCACAGTTGGAGTCCTTGTGTGTGTATGTCTACCGTACAACTGTTGTTTTCCTGTTGGGTGTAGATGGCACAGTTGGAGCAGGTCTGCTTCATTTTTCCAATAGCTGTTGCTGCTCTTCAGCTACGACATTACTCAGTGCTCCCCATAAACCGTTCTTCTGCCAAGCAGGCACTGCAATCTCCAGATGCCGTGCCTCTGCATTGTTTTGCATTCTCTGCAAAATGCCATGACATCCATCTACCATTTCTCAAAAGTTATAATCAAATGTTTGTGGAAAACGCATTGTCAAAGTGGCATGTGCATGAATTTCATTCTTTTCTTTCATGTATGTTAAGAACTGTTTACTGTTAAAGTGTAATATTCCCTAATGTCAGTACATGAATCAAACAGATCAGATCTCGACAGGCGTGGCATCCACATCAGCATTCAATAGTGTGTCTCAAATTCTATATCTGTGCTGTATCTTATCTGCAAACAAAGCTCTGAATCTTTGCCATAAATTTTTTCAGAAATGAAAATAGCAGCTCTTGACTACTGCTCCAGCGACATTGCTAATTATGCTCATTATTGCAGCATGCACACTATCACATATTACTTATCTAGGGTGTAGCTGCAACATGGTCACAATCACACATTACATATCTAGGGTGTAGCTGCAACATGCTCACAATCACACATTACTTATCTAGGGTGTAGCTGCAACATGCTCACAATCAGACATTACATATCTAGGGTGTAGCTGCAGCATTTTCACAATCACACATTACTTATCTAGGGTGTAGCTGCAACATGGTCACAATCACACATTACATATCTAGTGTGTAGCTGCAACATGCTCACAATCACACATTACATATCTAGTGTGTAGCTGCAACATGGTCACAATCACACATTACATATCTAGTGTGTAGCTGCAGTACACTTTCTTCTAGAATCTCATAAATGTGATGCCACATTATGTTGTACCATCATAATGACTTTGGTTGTATCGGCACATAGACTTCACATTGGTAAAATATGTCACCATCTGCCATACTTCATAGGTAAGTACTAGGCTATGTGCCAGAGGGCATTTATAAGCCTAGCCAGATTGTGTCAGCTTTCGCCGCCCCATTGATTAATTAACTGAGCCTCTGTCAAGAAGACCCAATGAAGTGATCCCAGGGGTGTATTTTCTGTTACCCATCCACTCGTCAAGGTTTCTCTTGAAGAGTGTTAGTCAGGGGCTCTGCCTAATGTAGTTAGGAATTTTGTTCCAAAGCATGTGGTAGAGTCTCTGTGACAGGAATCTATCCCTCCAGCATGTTCTATTTATTGTTGTGGTGAGGTTTAGCTTACTAGAGTGAGTAGCTCGCAGTGACTTAGATTTCTTTAGGTGGAGCATGTCTATCAATTCTGAGTTGGACATGGCTTTGTAAGTCAGGCAGAGATCACCTCTGAGTAAGCAATATGCGACTGAATACAGCTGGAGTTTTTCCAGTCGGGCTGCATAGGACATATGTTTGAGGCCAGTAATCCTCTTGGTGAGGCACTTTTGTGGTCTTTCCAGCTGTTGGAAGTGAGTCCCCAGATCTCTTATTACCTCTTCTATATTAAGGGAGCTGCCACCTATGTGGTAATTCATGGGTGTTTTATTTTTCCCAAATGGGATGACTATGCATTTTTTGGCATTTAGCTTGAGACCATGACTTTGACACCAGGTGTCCGTCTCAGTAAGGCCCTTTGGAGAATGTCTGTGTCAGCCAGAGAGTCAGTTATTGCTCCCAGTTTGCAGTCATCGGCGAACTTGGTTAGCCATAGTCCTCCTGTGTTTGCCTGTACTTCTGAAAAGTATATGCCAAACAGTAGGGGTCCCAGGACTGAGCCTTGAGGGACACCACTTGTGACTGGTTTAGAGTCGGACCTGGAGCCCACTATTCTTAACGTGTGAGTTCTGTCTGTAAGCCAGTTGGCAATCCATCGCGTGACGTAGGGGTTTATGTTCAGGCTGGTGAGTTTTTCTATAATTCCCAAGTGGGGAATGGTGTCAAAAGCCCTGGCAAGGTCAAGGTAGGCTGTGTGAACTACCTTCCTCTCATCTATGGCCTTGGTGACTGTCTCAAAGAAGTCAACCAGGTTTAGTAGGCATGATCTGCCTTTAACAAAGCCGAACTGGGTTGGGTCAAATGTTTGGAGGTTCCCAATGTCTTTGTTAATGAGTTCCATGATGATGCACTCCATAGCCTTGCAGACTAGGCTAGTCAGGCTTATGGGGCAATAGTTACCAGGGTCAGTTGTGGCCCCTCCTTTGTGGAGTGGAATAACCGTTGCTGTGTGCCATTCTATGGGCACATAGCCTGTGGAGAGGCTGAGGTTGAACAGTGTGTTTAGGTGGGGGGTTAGTTCATTCTGTAGTTCATGCAAGACGCAGCCTGGGACACCATCTGACCCCATTGATGCTACGATTTTGGCTTTTGAAAGGGCTGTTTTCACCAGTGCATCTGTGATTTCCGGGACACTACACTTTTCCGGTATTGTTGTGAGCCCTTTTGGGGGTGAGAGGGGGGTGAAGTTTGCACTGAATCTATCTGCCAGGATGTTGGCAATATCAGTGGGTTCAGTATATTTTGTGCTATTTTGCACTAGCTCAGAGCATATCTGTGAGTTGCCACTTAGATTCTTGACATAGCTAAAGAAGGCTTTGTGGTTATCTTACGAATCCTTGCCTATTTTTCTTTCGAAGTTAGCCTTGGAGGATTTTATGAGGGACCTTAGTTTCTTACTGATACTGATCAGGGGTGTCTTTCCTTCTTGGGATTTGCTTTTTTTGTGAACTAGTTTCCTTCTTCTATTGTATAGCCTGTTTATGTCTGGGGTCCACCAGACTGGTTTCCTTCTCTTAGGGGAGTGAGTCTTGATTTTGCTAGGTATGGCACAATCCATGCATCCTTGTAGGTGCTCATAGAGTGCATTTGTAAAGGTTCCTGCATCTTGGACACTGTTATCCTTTAGCATGGGGGCTGTGAAACTTACCACCTCTGTATTAAATAAGGTGAAATTTGCTATAGAAAAGGTTTTCACTCTGGTTTCTTTGGTTGGAGGTGGTGGTGTGGTGTGGACATCCAGAGTGATTAGTTTATGGTCTGATCAAACCAGTGATGGGTTGACCTCTGGTGTGGAAAACCTGTCACCCATGTTGGTGATGACCAGGTCCAATATGTTTTCACCTCTGGCAGGGGAGTTTATCAGCTGATCCAGGGCATTTGAGTTGATAAATTCCAGGATGCGCTGGAACTGGGAATTTGTACTTGAGTAGTTTTCCCAGTTAGTGGTAGGGTAATTTAAATCACCCAATATCAGGGTGTTCGGTAGGACCTTCATGTTTTCCAGTGCCTCCAGAAAGGTGGAGTGGTGGTCCTGGGTCATGGAGGATGATCAGTAGCAGGCCACAATTTGCATTGCAGATTTGCCTGATGTTAGTTGCACATGGATGATCTCAGAGGTATCATGCTGCGCCACTAACCTGGAGGTGTAGGTATCCTTGATGAATATGGTTACACCCCCTCCTTTTGTGTTTTGGTCCATGTTCTGTGGCCGAAAGTTGTGGTATGAGTTTTAGCCCGGTAATGCTGGGGTGCTCTGTGGAGCCTTGAACCAGGTTTCAGTTACTGCACAGATGTTGACTTTCTCCATACTGAGGAGTGCTTCGAGCTCGTGCATTTTGAGATTTAAACTCCTGGTTTTAAGTAGCATAACCCTCATTTTTTTATTTGTGCTGTTTATGGAGGTGGGTTTGACTTTTGATCCTTGCCTAAAAAAGGCACTATGGGGACAACAAGTATTGGAAAACCTAGGGGTGACAGGTGCAAGCCATCTCTTGCGAAGCAACGAGGCTTGTCGAGCATGTTGCCCCAGGCTGACAGACACTGGATCCCCTTTGAATGACACCAGAAGCTTAGCCAATTGTTGAAACTGATCATTTTTATTTTATACTGCAATATCATTCTTGGTGAGGGGAGGATGCTACTCAGGGTCAGGGTCATACCTGCCTGGGCTACATGATCAGAGAGTTCTTCCATGTCTTTTTTCATGTAGTCCAGGGTGGTATGTCTTTGGTCATTCACACCAACATGAACAATGACAGAGTCATATTTGTACTTGTTCTGGAGTGACCTGAGTGCTTGTATTATGTGGCAGATTCTGGTTCCCAACAGGCAGCTAACAGTAACCTTCTCCTTGTCCAGCCTAGTGAGTGGGACGTCAGTGTGCCTGACTATAGAGTCACCTATTACTAGTGTGTTAGGTATGTTATTTCGCCATAAGGGCTGTGATTGTGCAGCACACTGATTTTGTGTTTTATGTGTTGTCTGGTTTGTGACGGGAGGTGCAGGTTTTTTGGGTGTCTGCTTTGGAGGTCTGTGATGCTTTTTCAGGTTTTTATTTAGAGCCTCCGAGTACGAATTTGCATATTTATGTGCATTTTTTGCCAGTGCTAGTTTAGTATGTCTATGTGTGGCTGAAGGTGTGGTGCAAGTGTTAACCTTCTCCTCATGACTGCCTGTTCCAGTCTTGGGTAGAGAGAGCTTAGCCTCCAATTTAGCTATATAATTGCATCTCTCAGATATGTTAATGTTTTGTGGTAGGAGGAGAGGGTTGTCTGTGTACATGAGGCAGTTGTAACATTGCCTCAGGATACCCAGGTTCACCAGCTGGACTGGAGAGTATACCTGAAATTGCCCTTTGGTCATGTCTGAATAGTAGGGTGAGCTGCTTAGTCACTTGGTTGGTGAGGGGTGAATAATGAGCCTTGTCCTGCTGGGCAATCAAGTGTTGGGGTATATTAGTGCTTGCTATTAGGTCTGAGCAAGTGCTGGACTGTAGGATGCTTTTTAAGTGCTTAGGTTGAGAGTTAGACTACTTTCAAGGGAAAAACTGAAGAGGAGACTTGGTGGAGCCGGGATAAATGTAGCCCTTACTGTCACCTCCCGGAAGTGCAAAACCATACAAACACAGTTTTTACAGCAGGGAAATGAAAGAGATAGAAATTAGCCCAAAATGGCCTATAAACTACTAACTTCTGGGCTGGAACCACTCCTCCAGGGACAGATGGCTGCTCAAAGCTCCCTCTCTCACAGGTGAACAGAGAAACCTCCCTCTATCCAAGTAAGGTTTGGGCAACTCAGAAAATTGTTACACAGCCCTGAATTCAGCACTAGCCTGAAAACTGGACTATACTAGCTTAGAAAGGTAGGAAACTTATAGCGTGTATGATGTATAGCTGTTTATAGTCTACCTTTACTAAGGTTCATCTCATCAATAGCCCACACATCGCTGTCATAGAGCTGTTTCAAATTTTCATATGTAGTCATCACTGTCATTGCTGTCCTTGTTGTAGGCCTGTGAAGTTTGTATACTTACACTCCATCTGCTGATGTTCCCATAGTGATGGATTAACCTGATGGATTTCTATCTGCTGTTTACAGATACCTGCAGCACTGTTTCTTCTAGTATGTGACACTGAATCTGCCATTTGTCATGCAGAAGTTAAAATGTTAGTTACACTGACACTAGTGCCTCCTAAGTAATCAGTTACAACTAGATAATGTGCATCATGAGACACTTCAAATCTTTTTCTTAATTTTCAAGAAAATATATAAATCCATTGCTGTGAATTATTTTGAACTCCCAGTACCGTGAAATAATTCCAGTGCAGTAAAACAGGGAAGCGACAAACACGTCAGATTATCTGCCATATTTGTCACTTCCCTATTTTACTTCATTGGAATTTTTTCTTAATTTTGTCATCTCATACCTAACTAGTTGTCTTGCAACCAGGTTAATGATAGCTTGCTGTACTTTTCCTCAGTGTGTCACCTGGTATAACTAGCTGTTTTACAGCATGGCACTTAAACCTGACTAAGAGTTCCAACTGACTAGTCCAGTAGACATCAGTCCATTACATAACACTGACTTTCTCTTCCGTGTCTACAAACATTGGTATATCTGTCCTAATCATCCAGGTGGTATAATATCCTGAAATGATGCCTATTGCAATGGGGCAATATTCTAGCTTGTCCATTGCTGCTGATAGAAATTATTTTCCTCAGTCACACATTCAAATGATGAATTTGTATAGCGGTAATACAAATGATACATCTTTTAATACATACATTCAAATAAGCAGGTACATTATGCAACTACAGGAAGTTTCTAATAGTAGTCCCGCCACACATAAAACTGGTCAAGTGACATAAATGGACATCTCTGACAAGTACTGAAAATGTTGCATTTCTGTGGTAAGTGTACTTGCTTTTCTTAACATGCTGTTTATTATTGTGAAACAATTTCTGTCTTTATTCTGGTACTCAAGAGCACTGACTCCTAAAAAAAGAGTGGTTCTCCTTTGCCAGTACTGTTGTCTTTTTACATGAAGTGGTACTCCTTTCATAATAACACACCCGGTAATATCATTGCAAACACATTATATACTTCATTATTATACAACAGGCCTATCATCTCATGAATAGACATATATTCTAACTCATTTGCTCTACTTACATTAACGTAGCCTAAGTGCGATATTCCCATAGTGACAGTAATACATACTGAGTAACATAGTACACAATTAGCATCAAAATGGTAAAGACTGATGTTTGCATGACTGCATATTCAATGTCTCATGCAATGTTTAACAATTGTTTTTCACCATTACAGACTGTTGATTTAAATATGTAGTGTATGGACAGTGCTGATTATGCTTCAGTATTCGGAAAAAGACAAATCAGTTAAGCACCAGAATGGCATGTGACCCAACCTTAACAAATGTTAAGCACCCCCTGCTTGTGTTGTTAAGGTCATGTCCTATGCTAGGCAGTTAAATCTGCCTGTACCGCCTAACAAATGACAGCGGCAGAACAAAATGTTTGTTTCTGCCTACTGTCGGAACCATTAACATGTTACTAACTTCTTGGAAAAGAAAATTAAAAAAAATTAGGAGTTGATAGAATAACAGAATGTGTGTTCACCTATATAATCGGAAAAATGTAAGTGCTGAGACTTAAATGTATGTCATTATTTAATGACTTCAAGTTTCAGTAGTTTGTCTGAAAACCACATATTTTATGGGGAACAGACCAAAAATATAAAGCAGAAAAGTGGATGTCCTGTAAAAATCTAGACCGTTGAAAGGTATGAAAGGGGGGTGTAAACATAATGGACTACATTACACTACCTCTCTGACAGCCCTTGCTAAATGTTTAATGGCATTGAAAGCCAGGAAAACACTTAAAACAATTTTTTCCACTTTAACTTGTAATACAGGGAGCTTTATCTGCTCCATGTACTACTAATTAAACAATTATGGTCATCTCATTGATCATAGCCCACTTGTTTTGTGTTCTCAACAAAGATGATATATATTTGTGTGTGTGTATATATACATTTTATTTATATATATATATATATATATATATATATATATATATATATATAGATATAGATATATATATATACATGGGACCCGATAACAACTCAGGCTGCAGCCTACATGAACTTGCAGCACCATTAGGCACTCTATTCATCCAAAGCCTTAGTAACAGCTTTGTCCCAGCTGAGTGGAGGACAGCCACTGTCATCCCTTTACACAAAAGTGGAGCATCCACTGATCCAGGAAATTATAGACCTAGCAGCTTAACTAGCCTGATCTGCAAGGCCATGGAATGGATTATCATGGACCTCATAAACAGTGGCATTGGCGACCTACAAACACTCGACCCCACACAGTTTGGCTTTCACAAGGGGAGGTCATGTCTGTTAAATCTGGTTGACTTCTTTGAGACAGTCACCAAAGC
>NC_056743.1:102626676-102636676 GCF_019279795.1 Protopterus annectens | reverse complement strand
ATTGTCATAATTCCATGCAGATCTTAAAATAAACATTAATTATCATGCTTTGTCCCCTTTAGATTAAACCAGAAAACAGATGTAATCCAGAGGGTTTGAGTGAAGTTTGGTATCCCACCTGTGACCCAGAAGGTGACAAGACTAACAACACACAAGAGTATAAAGGATTAGTCTGGATAAAGTCACTTTAGCTAGCAGATCTAGGAGACTGCTCTCTGATAACCTCTCCATAGTAGTAGGAATAAAGACACCTTGTTAAAGTTTCCAGTAGTTTATTCTGTTAAGTAGGTAGATGGAGTCACTGCAGCTCCCAATTCTAGTCCCACTATGACTAATGATGACCAGCTGCCAGTAGTAGTGAGGGATTTCACGCTGTAGCTTCATGTACAACTTGTAGCTGCACAGGTAAAAAATGTGGTGTCTAGTCCAGAACTATGGACCATGACATTCAGGTTAGTCTTTACTTTATTATAAAAAAAACACGTAGAGCATAATTGATGCATGCAAGTATCTGTGGGCTATGAAGTGTGGTGCATGCTCTATTCCCACTGTTCATTACACATTCTCTCTTATCTTAAAATATTTTTCTTATCTTTTAGAATAATACTTGTGTTGTTGACATCCCTGAGTGATAACTGACTCCTGCTCAGTAATGTTGAAAGACATAAAATAGAAAATAATTCACATTTTTGTCTACTTTAATGAATAACCTCTTCTTCAATGATTACTTATTTATACAAAAGTAAGAAATATTGACAACAGTGAGATACTTCGTGAGGTAATGCATTGCAAATGTCTAAATGCTTTATTTATTTATGTAATCCATTTCTTCTTAGCTTACTGTGTTGTACTACATGTCAGATTAATTTTATGCTGTCATACACAATAAATTCTGAGTTCAGAAACTATCATAACATATGTGGTGGGAAGGGTGAAGTGGCAGCAGTTAAAGTTTACATGGCAGGATACTCATTTTGATGAGTCATTAGCTTAAGATATATTTCAGCGGAAAATGTTTGTTCATTACTATTTTGATGTTTTTGGTACCTATAGGAATGATAGTGCATGTGACATTGCTTTTTGTCAAATGTCTGTTGATGGTGCACATACTAGTTTTACTGGGATAAAATGCATGCATGTGCGACCTCCCACACCCAAACCCCCATTTCAATTAAACCAAAAGTTGTGTCATTGAAACTGATTCACAATAGTTCAACATCAAATGAGTCATACACATCTCCTATTTGTAGGCTAGGAAATGTTGCAACTGATTTGGAGGAGGAGCTACCCCATGAAAGCTGTAAGGTAAGTAAGACAGATGCTGTGACCTACTTAATGCAGGTGATCCTGCTGTCACTGGCCTGACACTACTTCGTGACCATGATTATGACCTGGAATGTAAGGTTCTGCTAGGTTTAGATAGACATCGACAAGGCCTGTGTGAAATGTGTTGTGTTTGTTCACAGTTTCTTCCATCAGCTAGTTTGATTTAAACAACTACTTGACTCCAGACCTTATTCCTTTCAGCTTATCTGGGGTCCCTTTACCAAAAATAAGTTTCCTTAATGTGTGTTGCCATAAGGCCATACGGACACAATTTTTCTCCTTTTTCTGCTTTGACCCGTTTTTTCTCCATTAGTACTTGCATGTAAAAAAGAAAAGGGCCATAGTCAGAAAGTGTACAGTAATATTTGAATGTAATCTCCTCTTTTAAAGTGCAAAACACTAGCCTCGTATTTCTGCCATCCACAGTAACTTAACACAAAACAATATGGCTACCTAACATAAATCTCTAAAAATCTATGCCAAACTGTAACTACTGTTCATTCAATCACTTTTACCGCAAAAAAGCATCATTGCCCCATGCCCTGTCATTGTCATGTGCTGCTAATGCTGTCATTTTCTGTTTCTCACTGTCACTACCAAAACCTCATACTCTTCATACATCCTCATTCATGTTCTTAGCACAATAAAAGCTCTGTTATAAATTACTGCAATTATACCCAAGTATACGCAATCACTAATGATCATTTTCTTTCTGTCATTACTCATCAGTTTCACTGCAGCTGTCATAAAACGCAACTTCAGAATGACTGATATTTACAGTAAACTCCCAGTTAACTGGCACCCATGGGGATTGGTAGATGCCGGATAACTGTAGTCTTGTTCTCAGGTTGGAGAGACAGGGAATTTATTCCTATCTTTTTTTTTTAAACTTGAAAAATGTAAGGTATGTTTCTGGGGGGTGGGGACAGAAAGTTTAACATGAAAATTGTATTGTATTTCTACGATATTTTTTGCCGGTTGCTTGAGAGGGCTGCTTGCTTGACTTCCAGTTAATTGAGAGTTTACTGTACTAATCATTCGATGCTATCATTACACGCGCAACATATTTCTAAAGTCTTTGCAAACAAGCCTTAAATTAATATTGAAATAATTGTCTTAGTGTTTTTTATTAAATAATTATAATTTTCAAAATATTTCCTTACTGTACTGTCTGCATTAGTTTAATTTGCATGAAACATATGTGAATGACCTACTTGGGCTGCAGTTTGCAGGAAGTGGGTAGGGGTCGCTGTTCAAAGTGAATGACCAGCACAGACATTACTGAGAAAATTCAGTTTTACTTCAGTATAACCTGTTAAATTAGACATCTTTGTACAGAAAAGGAAATGCAGATTTCCATGAATTGCTACGTCTGCGTTTGTGAATTAGTTATACGAGAGCACAGTGTTACATGTATTTTGAAAACACCATTCCACACACGTTTCATATGCATTATTTTCCTCTGCAGTGATGGGAAATATTGGCACATTATTGTATTCATTCATACACCTGTGCATGTGTAAAAGGAAGTAAAAATAGGAAACAAAAAGTAGTTATTGGTTAGACAAGAATGATGAAATATATAGGTTCATAGGTTCATACTAGGCTATCTGCCCTAGGGCATTTATAAGCCTAGCCAGAATGTGTTTGGCTTTCACCACCCATTTTAAATTAATTTTGCTATGCCCTTTTTTGAGGTTAGTATGCTGTGCCTCTGTCTAACAGTGACACAGAAGTGATACCCGGGGTAAACCTACGATCTCCCATCCACTCATCAAGATTCCTCTTGAAGAGAGTCAATGAGGGACTCTGCCTAACCTGGACTGGGATTTTATTCCAGAGTGAAGGGTGCCTCTGGGTTATGAATCTGTCCCTCCAGCATGTCCTATTTATTTCAGTGCTGAGGTTCAAGTCTCTCGAGCGTGTAGCTCGTAGGATTTGGATTTTCTGAGGTGCAGCATGTCCATTAATTCCGGGTTGGACATGGCTTTGTACGTCAGGCACAGATCGCCTCTGAGCAGGTGGTATGCCACTGAGTAGAGCTGGAGTTTCTTTAACCGGGCAGCATATGGCATCTGTTTGAGCCCTTTGATCCTCTTGGTGAGGTACTTTTGGGGTCTTTCCAGTTGCTGCAGGTGTCTGGTAAGGTACATCCCAAAAGGGGCATTGTACTCAATTATGGGCCTGATGAGGGATGAGTAAAGAGGCACGATGACCTCCCTGATCTAGATGTGAATCCCTTCATGATTAGGTGGGCTATATAAAATGTTTTTCTAACCACTTTGGCCACGTGGTTGTCAAATGAGAGAGTGCTATCAACTTGGGTCCCCAGGTCCCTAATTACTTCTTCTGTACTTAATGGATTACCACCTATGTGGTAATTTGTGGGCACTTTGTTTTTGCCAAAGGGGATGACTATACACTTTTTGGCATTTAGCTTGAGGCCATGGCTCTGGTACCAGTTGTCTGTTTCTATTAGGCCCTTTTGGAGGATGCTTCTGTCAGCTGGAGAGTCGATTATGGTGCCCAGTTTGCAGTCATCTGCGAACTTGGTCAGCCACAGTCCTTCCGTGTTGGCCTGTACCTCCGAGAAATATATACAGAACAAGAGAGGTCCCAAGACTGAGCCTTGTGGGACGCCACTTGTAACTGGTTTGGAGTCTGACATGACTCCAGCAATTCTAACCATGTGGGTTCTGTCCTTGAGCCAGTTTGCAACCCATCTAGTGACATAGGGGTTTATATTTAAGCTGGTGAGCTTATCTATAATGCCCAAGTGGGGTATTGTATCGAAGGCTTTTGCGAGGTCCAGGTAGGCTGTGTGGACCACCTTCCCCTCGTCAATGGCCTTGGTGACTGTTTCAAAGAAATCAACCAGGTTTAAGAGGCAGGATCTGCCCTTAACAAAGCCGAACTGGGTAGGATCCAGTGTCTGTAGGTCCCCATTATCTTTATTTATGAGGTACATGATGATCCTTTCCATAGCTTTGCAGACCAAGCTAGTCAGGCTTATGGGGCGATAGTTTCCAGGATCCATTGAGGCACCACCTTTGTGGAGAGGGACCACAGTTGCTGTACGCCACTCCTTGGGTACATATCCTGTAGTAAGGCTGAGATTGAACAGTAGTTTTATGTTTGGGTTTAGCTCTTCTTGGAGTTCATGTAGGACACAGCCCGGGACACTGTATGGTCCCATTGATGCTGTGTTTTTTGCTTTGGAGATGGCGGCTCTTACCTGAGCATCCAAAATGTCAGGGGGGCAGCACTCTGCTGGTGTAGATATTTGCCCTTTTGGTGGGGGGGAGGGGGAGTTTGCGCTGAACCTGTCAGCTAGGATGTTGGCTATGTCTGTGGGTTCGGCGTATTTTTTGTCATTTTGGACTAATTCTGAG
Source organism: Protopterus annectens (assembly GCF_019279795.1). NCBI lineage: Eukaryota > Metazoa > Chordata > Ceratodontiformes > Protopteridae > Protopterus > Protopterus annectens. The sequence continues at coordinate 102,631,958 of NC_056743.1, read as the reverse complement.
CATATCTGGGAATTACCACCCAGGTTCCTAACATAACTAAAGAAAGACTTGTGGTTATCCTTAGTGTCCTGTGCAATTTTTCTCTCTAAGCTGGCCTTAGACGATTTTATGAGTGCCTGTAGTTTTTTGCTAATACTGATCAGAGATGCCTTCCCTTTTTGGAATTTTGCTCTATCATTTAGTAGCTTCCTCCTTCTATTGTATAGTTTGTTTATGGCTGGGGTCCACCAGACAAGACGTCTGCCTTTGGAGGATTGGGTCTTGGTTTTATTTGGGATCGCATGATCCATGCATTCCTGAAGGTGTTCATAGAATGCATTTATAAAGGATTCTGCGGTCTGGGCCATATTTTCCACAGGCCCGGGGGCTTTGAAGGATTACACCTCGGTTTTGAAGAGTGTGAAATTTGCTTTAGAGAAGTTTTTCACTGTGGTTTTCTGGGCAGGGGGTGGTGTCGGGATGTGAATATCCAGTGAGATTAGTTTATGGTCTGATCTTACCAGTGAGGGATACACTTCTGGTCTGGAGCATAGAGTCCCCATGTTGGTGATGATCAGGTCCAGTATGTTTTCCCCTCTTGTGGGAGTGATAACAATTTGTTCCATAGCATTTGAGTTTATAAATTCTAGGAACCTTTGGGCTAGGGTGTTGGAGCTAGAGTAATGCTCCCAGTCTATGTTTGGGTAGTTGAAGTCGCCCAATATAATGGTGTTTGGAGAGACCTTCATATTTTTCAGTGTTCTCAGGAAGGCTGAGTGGGGTTCCTGGGTTAGGGAGGGTGGTCTGTAGCAGGCTATAAACTGGAAGGAAGTTTTAGCCACTGTTAGTTGCACATGGATAGTCTCTGATGCTTCGTGCTGTGCCATCAACCTGGAGGTGTGCGTTTCTTTGATGAATATTGATACTCCCCCTCCTTTTGTGGGTCGGTCCAAGTTTTGGGGCCGAAAAGCATGGTATGAGGTATAACCTGGTAGTGCTGGGGTGCTCTCGGGAGCCTTGAACCAGGTTTCTGTTACTGCACAGATATTGATGTTCTCCATGCTAAGGAGAGTTTCGAGTGCATGCATCTTGAGGTTTAGACTTCTGGCTTTGAGTAGCATTGCTCTTAGTTTCTTATCCCTTGTGATACCTTTGGAGGTGGGTTTGTCTTTTGAGCCTTGCCTAAAAAAGGCACTATCGGGGTAGCAAGTGCCTTTGCTAATATCCAAAAGCCCAGAGGTAACAGGTGCAAGCCGTCCCTAGCGAAGCATCATGGCTTGTCGAGCATGTCATCCCAGGCTGACAGGCATTGGATCCCCTTTGAAAGACACCAATACTTAAGCCAATTGTTGAAATTGATCATCTTGTCTTCATATTGTGGCATCATTCTTGGTGAGGGTAAGATGCTATTCAAGGTCAGGGTCATACCGGCCTGGGCCACATGCTCAGAGAGCTCCTCTATGTCTCTTTTCATGTAGTCCAGGGAGGTACGTCTCAGGTCATTCACACCAGCATGGACAATGACTGAGTCATATTTGTACTTGCCTTGGAGTGACCTGAGTGCATGTGTTATGTGGCGGATCCTAGCGCCCGACAGGCAGCTCACCGTGACCTTCTCCTTGTTCAGCCTGGTGAGCGGGACGTCAGTGTGCCTGATGATAGAGTCACCTATTACAAGTATATCAGGTATGTTGTTTAGCCTTAAGGGCTGTGACTGTTCGGCACACTGGCTTTGTGAGCTATGTGTTGCACGTGTTTTGTTTTGGGGTAGCGGTTGCTTGGGTGTCTGCTTTGGAGGTCTCTGCTGCTTAGGCAGATTTTTATTTAGAGCCTCCGAGTATGTGGTTTGCTGTCATGGTAGGTCTATGTGAGACTGGAATTGTAGTGAGTGTGGTTTCCTTCTGCTCCTATAAGAAGTGCAAATGCATGTAAACAAGAATTGTCTTCTCTAGTTTTAATCATAGTTCAGGAAGAAATTAGATATAATATCTAGCAGAAACAGAGAATAAACAGATTGGTGGAATCTTCTGGTAAGTATAACAATAGAACATTTTTGTCTTAATAGTTAATAACGTGTATAAGAAGCATGCAATAAAGGATTAAAATCATTATAATAATGTAAAGATAAAGGAGAAAGCAGCACTATTTTGACAACTGTTTTCTATATTACTCATAAGAGAAATATTGTTATATCTTTGCAGAAGAAAGAAATGCACCTGAAGATATTACAGTTCAAGCTAATGCTTTTAACCCGACTGATATATTACAGGGAATTTTTAGTACTGTATTGCAAGTATATAACTTGCGAGATGCACACACCCCCCCTTCAAGAAGTCAAAAGCACTTGCCATTTGAATTTATCACAAGTACACATAAGCACTACTATTATCATTCTTCCAAAGTTCAAAAGCACATCCCAAATCACAACTCCCACTATATGCATAAGCATTTCCTTTTTTACCTCAATAAAGATTTTAATGCACTATTTAAATAATGTATAAAATGGAAATGATTTATTGTGCTTTTCCAGTGTTGTCTCTCCCTAACCTTTTTTATCCTCTGTTTTTCTTATTTTGCTTATGCATTTTTCTCTCTCTTTTTTTTGTTTGTTTTATTTCTCTCCCACTTTTTCCTTTTTAACAGGTTCAAATCCATCAGGAGCAGATTGGGCATGTGCCTCCCAGATTAGTGACAGATCATCTTCTGCAAATCTCGGGACATCTTTGCAGGGTCCAAGTGGAAACCCTGGTCCCACAGGCACTCTGACATGTGGCAGCCTGGTAAGCCACACAGAAAGGGGGCTTCAGAGCTTGGCTGCAGAGATGCTGGTGGAGGTACTGGACAAAGAGAATTTAGATGGTTGAAGCCTCTCTTCAGTGTGTAGAACACACGGTGTCTCAGTTGTTGCCATCCACTGTGCAGACACAGACCCATATCTCCTCAACATCGAGGTCTTCCACTTCAACACCATCTGGCAGTGGATGTGTTTGAGACTCTGTGGACTGGGATTCTAGCTGGCACTTCCTTAGCCCTTCTTCTCTTAAAATGTTTTCTTCACCGTCTCCAATATCTCCCACCCACACTACCCTTTCATAAAAAAAAAAAAAAAAAATTAAAAATAGGGGGATCAATCTGGCAACAAAAAACACAGAACACATCCTGTCCCACATCTTCCAGCACAAGCCTTCTTGATATTTCCCATGTATGTTCACCTCTTTGTTTTGTCTCCCTTTTTCAGTCTTTCCTATCACCCCCTTTCTTTTCTTTAATAAAATCATCAAGGTGTCCACCAAAGGATACTCCTACATAAAAGATTATAAACCCCATTTTTGTAAAAAAAAATCCCTTTTATCTACTATGCAGTTTACAGCTTTCCTAAAATCTTTTAAGCATGTCTGCACTTAGCAATGCTGCTCCAGAATAAGTGAAAAAAAAGTAACACCAACCTTCACGATTTTGCAAAGTAATTCACAAGATCACAATACCGAACTATATACAACTTTCACTTTTTTGAAATGTGGGTGTGTTTTTAATAAATACTTTGTTTTCTATATCATTGCAAATGCTTTTGCTAACCCTATTTGCATATCGGTGTAGCGCTGCTATTCGCACATATCCGTAACTCATTTGCAAAGCTCCCAGGACCATACATACCAGCCTAAATGTCACAGAGTAAAAATCACAGAAATATCAAAAAATACCTTATGATACAATTTATCATATTCAGTACTAATAATACACTAAAATGACAAAGGATGTTTTTTTTTTTTTTTTTTTGCAGGAGTTCCACAATAATCTTTATATTGGTGGATTGCATCCAAAAATGACAAAGGATGTTTTTTTTTTTTTTTTTTTTTTGCAGGAGTTCCACTATAATTTTTATATTGGTGGATTGCATCCAAATGCAGCCCACTTAAAAGTCATTCTACCTAAATGAAGGGAAGAATGGGAACCTGACTCTCTCTTTGTTTTGTGCATTGCACTTTACCATACATTTATTTATTTATTTACATTTGTTGACCGGGAGTGTCCGACTGGACGTAGGTCCTTTTTCAGCGTAGGCCCAGGGAGAAAAGCTCCACAGTTAAAATAAACAGACCGTAGTTACATTGGATTACATAGCGATTAACAATTTAACATAGCAATTACGTACAACATATTTACAGATGAAGAACATAGTACATCAGTAGACAACTAGAATCTTTACCTGTGAAGTACATAACAGACAATAACAGATGTTACAAGAAGAAGTTCCTGCTGTATAATAAGTACTAGGCTTATGAGAATCTGAGCTTGCTATAATCAAGGTAGTTAGTGCAGTGGAAAGAAAGGTAGTGGTTGGTTGGGGTGGGTGATATTAGAGTGGGAGTTGCAAGGGCATAACCAGCATGTTTTTAGGTGCGCTTTTATTAAAGTTTTGATGTGGGTGCATGATGGTACGGTGGTAATTGTGGGTGGAAGGGAGTTCCATAATTTGGCTATGGCGCAAGAGAATAGTGCTTCACCAGCAGAGTTATTGGCTTTAGTGATCTGCAAATGATTTTTGTTGCTCGATCTTAGTGGTCTGGTGGTGCGATGGGGTTGGAGTAGATTCTGGGGGGATGGGACATTTAGTGGATGGTTAACTAGTTTGTGGGCGAGTGAGAGTTGATACCACTGAAGGAGGTGAGCGAGTTCAAGCCAGACCAGTTCAGCAAGTGAGAGACAGTGGTGACTATGGTAGGATGCCCCTGTGGTGAATTTGGCGATGTTGTTGTAGCAGGTCTCTAGCTTGTTTAGATCGCATTGCCTTAGGTTGGTATATATTGGAGAGGCATAAAGTAGGGTGGAGATAAGGTGGGAATTTGCTATTGAAATCTTTGCTGCTTTGGTGAGAATTTGCTTATTTCTATATAACTCTCCTAGTTTTTGTTGACTTTTTTTATGGTCATGGATATGTGAATGTCAAATTTTAGTTTATTGTCTATTTCCACTCCTAGCAATTTGGTGTGTTCAGTTGGGTATATAGTGGTGTTGTCTTTTGCTGTGATGTTAAAGTGAGAGTTGTTTTGAGTATGTTTGGTGGGTTGGAAGATGAGTAGTTTAGTTTTGCTTATGTTGAGTATTAATTGGGCATTGGATAACCATGTTTCAACAGAGGAAAAGGCTTCCTGTGTGAATTTTTGCAGTTTGGGTAGGGACTGGGCTGAGAAGATGATGGTTGAGTCATCTGCGTATTGCATGAGTGTGCCATGTTTGGTGGCAGAGGCTAGATTATTTGTGTAAACAGTGAAGAGTAGGGGTCCAAGGATGGATCCTTGGGG